>NC_041342.1:29298149-29565649 GCF_004354835.1 Perca flavescens
ACAAAACTGGAGTTCTACAGTGACCTATATGTTGGTAAGACACACATACACCCAGTGGTGGAATGTAACCAAGTACCATTTTATGCTACTTTATAACTCTATTCTACTTTTTACTCCACTACATTTGTCTGACAGCTTTAGTTACTTTTCAGATGACAGTTTTTCCTCCCCTTCCTTTGTGATAAAACTGAAGGATAAAGTATTCCTTTGTGTTGAGAAAATGATCCTACTTCTTAAGTCTTTATAAAGCCTCTTGGATCAGCTGGAAAATGCATTGTCACAAAGCTGAAAACGGCATGAAAAGTTTTTGGGAGATACGTGATTCTCAGAGGACAGCGACGCATGATGAGATGTAGATTAAACTACCCAACGGTGTATATAAAGGAGTTAAAATGAGCACAACCTTAAACATCTACAGCAGTAAAATGCAACATACACATTAATGCAACAGTAATATTAATCTAGAAACATCAGATAGAAGAGGAAAACACTGACAGAGGACATTTTACTGCACAATGGGTACTTACTTTTGATACTTTCAGTACATTTTACTGCAAATACATACTTTGACTTAAGTAAAGTATTAAAAGTTTTTTTTCCACACTGTGATATTACTACTTTTACCTAAAAGAGATAATTTGCTGATTTAAATCCAGCTCTGTGTCATGGTAGGGTGGGCAGTGTGTGCACATGAATGATTTTTGGCGCAATGAGCTTGAAACATTGGAGCTCGGCCGAGATCTGCCTGATGGTGCAAACCATGTCATTCGGCGGACGGTTGCCTGGAGATTTCTGACATAGAGGGAAACCAAACACCGCTCGTCTGCACACACTGCGCACAGTGCCATGACACAGAGCAGATTTTAAGTTGGCTTTCCTTTCAGTAAAGTATTCCTCCTGTCTTCGTTTTGGCCCTGTCTTTAGTTTTGTTGTATCAGCAGAGATCTTATAGTGTTGAATAATGCTAACTCCCTGTGACGTAAAGACTCTGACTAGATGTTCCACAACCACATCAGGGAGTCCCACTGGGATACTTGCGGAATGATCATGGTGCCCCCTCTAATGTTTTTAATTCAAAACATGAACAACAAACTGTGTACCAGTTAATGATAACTATGTATGTCTGTATAACTAGAATTTCTCTGTAACTTTCAGTGTAGTGCCCAGGGTGTTACAGAGACAGTCGTGGTGAGAAGTGTCTGTGCTGTACACCTGAGTATTAGACTGAGAATTAGAATGATTCACACAACTGTTAATTCTAAAGGTCCCATGACCTGGTGCTCTTTTATATAGACCTTAGTAGTCCCCTAATACTGTATCTGAAGTCTCTTTTATATAGACCTTAGTGGTCCCCTAATACTGTATCTGAAGTCTCTTTTATATAGACCTTAGTGGTCCCCTAATACTGTATCTGAAGTCTCTTTTATATAGACCTTAGTGATCCCCTAATACTGTATCTGAAGTCTCTTTTATATAGACCTTAGTGGTCCCCTAATACTGTATCTGAAGTCCCTTTTATATAGACCTTAGTGGTCCCCTAATACTGTATCTGAAGTCTCTTTTATATAGACCTTAGTGATCCCCTAATACTGTATCTGAAGTCTCTTTTATATAGACCTTAGTGGTCCCCTAATACTGTATCTGAAGTCTCTTTTATATAGACCTTAGTGGTCCCCTAATACTGTATCTGAAGTCTCTTTCCCAAAATTCAGCCTTGGTGCAGAATTACAGCCACTAGCGCCAGTCCCACAATGAGCTTTCCTTAGGATGTGCCATTTATGTGTCTCTAGCTTTTGGAGCAGAGAAAGGGGAGGTAACCTTGCTCCTTATGACCTCATAAGGAGAAGATTCCAGATCGGCCCATCTGAACTTTCATTTTCTCAAAGGCCGAGCAGGATACCCAGGGCTCGGTTTACACCTATCACCATTTCTAGCCACTGGGGGACCATAGGCAAGCTGGGGGGACGCATATTAATGTTAAAAAAAACTCATAAAGTGACATTTTCATGCCATGGGACCTTTTTAAGTGTGAATGAAACCGCTTCAGTGCTCTGCTTAAACTACTGTTTCATGTCTTATGTCCAAGGTGCCTTGAGTGGTCAGAGGGGTTTCCTGGGCTGCATGCGGGCTCTGAAGATAAATGGTGTGACCTTTGACCTGGAGGAGAGGGCGAGGGTAACTCCAGGGGTGAATCCAGGCTGCCAGGGCCACTGCAGCAGCTACAGGATGCACTGCAGGAACGGTGGGAAGTGTGTGGAGCAGTACAATGGATACGCATGTGACTGCTCCCTCACCGCGTATGATGGACCCTTCTGCACTGAGGGTACAGCCTCCAACACTGAATGGGATGAGAGTAGATGACATCATTGTAGATTAGATGATGTAATCCGATTCAATTTGATGCAGCAATGAGTGATCGTCACTTTCAAGATGTTTTAATGACCCTTCCTTCGTCTGTGTGTGTGCTAGATGTAGGCGGCTACTTTGAGACGGGAACCCTGGTGCGTTACGACTTCCTGCCAGAGGCGGGCGCTTCTGCGTTGCAGGAAGCGAAGAGCGTATCAGGTGTTGGTGTTCCGAGTGAGGCCAACCTGACTCAGGAGGAGCTGGTGTTCAGCTTCAGCACCTCCAGCGCTCCCAGCATCCTGGTCTACATCAGCTCCAGAACTCAGGACTACCTCGCTGTGGTGCTCAGGCACAACGGTGAGCTCATCAACTTTTTATTTTTGTTAATTCATTTATATAAAAAATACCTCATATAAAAATCTGTGTGTGTGTGTGTGTGTGTGTGTGTGTGTGTGTGTGTGTGTGTGTGTGTGTGTGTGCGCGTGTGCGTGTGCGTGTGCGTGTTCAGGCACCCTCCAGATCCGCTACAGTCTTGGGGGGCTAACAGAACCTTACACCATAGATGTTGACCATCGTAACATGGCCAACGGACAGCCACACTCTGTCAACATAACTAGGTACTTAAGGGAGATACGACTACAGGTTAGTGCTTCTTGACATTAGTACCTGACACTGTTATACCGAATACTTTGTGCTGCAAATAAGTAGAAAAAAAGTGTCAGGCAATTAAGCATTAAAGTGCTGGTTCCATTTGCTTTTTTTCTGAGAGTGAGATGTTTAGATAGATTTCAATACATACCACTAGAGGGAACTAAGAATTGTATTTTGTTTTTTTGGATTAACTTGCCTTTTAAAGCCCATACTGAAAGATGATCAGTTGTTGGTGGTAATGACAACAGAATAGAATAAAGTTATTAGTTGGACTTGTAAGTGTTCCTTTCCTCCGCCCATATTCTGCAGCTGGACCACTACCCAGTGTCCACATACACCCTACCCGAGGCCTCCGACACCCAGTTCAACTTGGTCAAAAGTATCTTTCTTGGAAAGGTTTTTGGTAAGTGTGAAGATACGTGGAAGTGTTTGTTCTGGTTTCCGTTTGTAGTTTGTTTCTGGTCCGAGTAGTATTGCCCAATGGCAGTTGAGCGGGCTTTGGTCGCATGCAGGTAAACAGTCCGTGTGGAGAGCAAGAAAGACTGAACGCATCGGCCGAAATGCAATCTCGGAAAACCATTGGATATCATCTGGCGACAATTAAGCTTTTTATTAGCTTTTTTAAATGCATTTATCTGTATGCATATACAGACGTCTGTTTTATAGTCATCTTCCAGTTCCAACTCCATTCTCGCGTCTCAAGTTGCTTATTGGACCCGGTGCAAGGAAGAGGAAGTCTTGGCCCGGATATCCGTTATCTGTTATCTGGATATCTTCTAGCAACATCGGAACCCCAGAAGTTTTGGCCGTTGCCCCCACAGGCTAAATCTTTGTCAGACTGATAGCTGATGGGTTCTGAGATTGCCAACTGATTCCTCAGTTTGCTCTTTGGTCCACCCATCATTTACAGCTTGTATTTTAAAGTGAGAACTGGAAGCTAACTGGTGAACAGGGTCACATGATTTAGCCACAGAATATTCTTGTCTATTACAGAACCCCTTACTGTAATTTGGCAATGGTTAAAACTGGCTCCCTGAATTTTAAGTTAAGTTACCATTTTATGTTATAACAATAACTTTTAACGTTTAACAAAACGTTTCACATTATGACAAGATAAGTTTGTATGTCGTGATAACATGAAAATATCTTGTTATAACCTGTGAAATGTTAAGTTATAACAATGTAATTAAACAATTATGACACTGATCCGGATCCCTTTTTCTTTTTCTGGTGTGGCATCAATACACTTAACGTAGTTAAAAGGTAACATTGGGCATAGAGTTGGAACAGGGTTTCAGTTGCTTGGTTAGTTTTGTAATGGTTTTAAAGTGTTAAATAAGATAAAGCCTTTGTTGTGTCTTCCTTGTAGAAACTGGACAGATTGACCCGATCCTAATCGAGCGCTATAACACGCCGGGCTTTGTGGGCTGTCTGTCAAGAGTTCAGTGGAACAGGGTGGCGCCGTTGAAAGCGGCGCTGCGCTCGGGACTGGCGGCACCCGTCAGCACCCATGGGATTTTGGTTCCATCCAACTGTGGAGCCTCACCCCTGACCATCTCTCCCATGGCCTTGGCTATGGACCCCTGGCACGTAGAAGCAGGTAGAGACCCAGATAGACAGATCATACCGTTTTTAAGGAGCATTAAACCATTTCATTAGAACAAAGACAACAACTTAAAGCATGAATTCAAACAGATGACAAATGTTTGTCCACAGCTGGAGCTGTTTTTCCCTTTAATGAGGACCAGGCCAGTGGTAATGGAGTGGATCGCAACTCTGCCATAATTGGAGGTAAATCTCATTTCACTTCCAACTACCATGTGTGAGAGCTGCAGTTGGGAACCGTCCTTAAAACTGTTGAAACCTAACAAGCAGCTAACGATTTTATTAGTTGCGGATTGATCTGTTGATTATTTTTCTCCATTCATTTATGTGTGTGTGATTGTGTGTCTACATGACGTCAGACAATTGTAAAAAAAAAAAAAATGTCAATCAGTTTTCCAAAGCTCAAGATGATGTCCGCCAATGTCTTGATTTGTCCACGACTCAGATATTCAGTTTACTGTCACAGAGTAAAGAAGTAAAGATTTTTTATAAAAAAAATGACTCAAACAGATTAGTCGATTGTCAAAATAGTTGGCAATACATTTATTAGTTGACAAATAATGGATTAATCGTTGCAGCTCTACTACAAAGACCAAACACCCAAGTACGTAGGTTTCATTTCAACATTGGGAATTTATGCACAACGGCTCTTGGAAGGTTTTTCACAGATCGATTTCAGATGGGGTCAATCATTTTGGACTCCTAAGGACCTGTGGCGACAGACAAAAGACTGTTGTAGCTGCAGCAATGGCTCTTGGTCACTCAATTGATTTGACACATGGCCGCTTATCATGAGGAGTACTACTGTTTGATGCTTTAAGAGCCCTTTTCATCCTTCTAGTCTGTTGTTATAACCACAGATTCTCTATAACTTGAGATTACACGCTGCACCATTGGTATGAAATGTTACAGACCTACTGTCTCTTAATTGGGCGTGGCCTCGTTTGAAAGTGTAGTGAACGTCGTGTGGATGAATGAAAAGTTATAGTTGTATAATGTATTCATATTTTCTTTTGCTAACATCAGACATTGACACTGCTAAAAGGCATATTGAGCATTACGGAGATTAGTTTTGTTAGGGCGTTCACAACGATAGCCGAAGTTAGCTTATCCGTGATACCAGATCTCGCGAGAGTTTGTTCCTGAGACAGAAACAGGTCTCAAACTAAGTGAATTTCCTCCTGATTTGGCTGTTTGAAAAAATGCCATTTTAGTGACCGAATGTTTGCGAGATATGTGGCTTGTGTGAAATGGGTCCAATATTTACTTTGGTGACTATGGGGTGAAAGAATCTGTCCTAATCTGTGTTCATGTTCACTTCTCCCCTTAGAATCAATACAGTCAGGACCTGCCGCCAGTCTCCTAAAGAGGCGTGGCCGTGGCGAAACCCAACGTGACACAGATACAGGAAGTTACTTTGAGTTGGGGCGTCTCGGTACTAAACCGTCTCCGTTATAAATGCAATGCTCATTTGTTTTGTTTCCAGGCATCATCTCCATGGTGATCTTCACTGTCCTGTGCATCATGGTGTTTGTGATCCGTCATATGTTCCGTCACAAAGGCTCCTACCACACCAACGAAGCCAAGGGAGCGGACTCAGCAGACTGCGCTGACGCAGCGATCATCGTCAATGACCCCGCCTTCACCGAAACCATTGACGAAAGCAAGAAGGAGTGGTTCATCTGAGCCCCTTCCAACAACACGGACACATGACGTTAGGATGTATGTAGTTTTCTAAGCATAGGGAGTAGTAGTGAGGTCACCACCTGTGGAACCTCGAGGATGTGCCGAGTGGTTTATTTAAAAGAACTTTATGGACAATGGACACCATGGCGTTACAGCGGCAGTGTGTATTAAAGCACAGGGCACAGTGGTGCCTGGCAGAGCCCTGTGCCCAGAGGTGGAGCGGTTTTATTTAATTTACAATGGACAATGTGACAGCCTTCAGATGGTGTAGAGGGAAGGTGCCAAGAAGTTACAGGCCTTGAATGAGTGAGTGTGTTCCCTAGCTTTAATTTATGTATTTATATCATTTTTTATTTGATTTCAGTTAAATTTATGTTATTTATTTATTTATCTATCCATATTTATGTCATATATTTTTTCATAAAAGTTCTTACTTTGGTAAGGTTTATTTATTTTTATATTTTTTTATTTATTTTTGTTTATTTTTTATTCATATCTTTATGCCTTTGTGCAATGTGCTGGTATTTCAGAAAATTATAATATTAATGGTAATGATCATTGATCCATTAATCCCAATACTCCTCCACAACTGTAGCAAATCTCATAAATTCCAGTTTTTTTTTTAAATGTTAAATTGCATGTTTAATAATTTGCCTTATTTTTAATTTATTTCACTAAAGTTAAATTTTAGCCTTAAGACTGAAAACTTTGGTGTGTGTGTGTGTGTGTGTGTGTGTGTATGTATGTATGTGTGCACTGACTGACTTGTCTGTAAAGGAGATGTAGCCATGACTTTGTTCACATCATTTGGACTAATAACGGAAAGGAAACGTCACACTTCTCTTTATTTTTGCATCTACTTAACAGACAAGTGTCTCTTAATGACTTTAAAGCATTGATTGTTGAAACTCCAAATGATTGCATATGTTATTTTACTGTTTCTGCTGCCAAATGAGTTCAGGGGTTGAGCTTTTAAAGAATGAACTGAGTCCTGTCAGTCCAAAACAACCCAACTCACTTTTTTTCTTTTTTTTTTGATTTCTGAGGCAGGGGTTTTCTATTGTTAGCAATGCCAGTACATAATAATGCAAAAATGCTTGTCCATAAGTGTCTGTGTTTTATTCACTTGTGATGGGCCTAGACTAGGAGTTTCCTGCATCCAGTCGTTGTGCTGTCTCTGTGCTGGATGATGCAATGATACTGATCATCTCGTCTAAGAGCAAAACAAGTAACTTGCCAAAATGCTACTTTCTCTTTTCTTGAAGTTATCAGCCTCTAATGGCAGCATGTTAGGAGTTACAATTCCCTCAGCTCAAATGAGTCGTTCTTATTTCCATTTAACATAGTATTTTTGAACGATTCGCCAGTGTTAATGATGCTTAGTGAATTTGGGGTTAAGATAGCATGTGTGTGGCCATGTTAAGGACTGAGGCCAGCCTCTTCTTGAAGTGGGACGGCTACTCTATCAGCTCTTGGCTAACTCTTCTGATGGACTGAAAGGAAGTTCAGGGTTCTTCAAAAAACCTGTCCTGTAAAAATCTGAGTCTCTGATTTGAATGAAGTAGGAGGTCGTTTCTGGAAAAGAATGTTTGTTACCCACAGACAAAACTATGGCATACATCCTGACATTTGATTGTATCGCATTTGCATTCCTTTGACTTCAATGCAGTGTAATGGCATGCTGTTAAGACACTGAATGACACACATATTTCTGTTTGATAAGCCACTATAGCATCACATTGCTTTTTCTTCATGTTACATGTATAAAACTTTGCTTAACTGTTCTTTTTATAGCTGATTTCTCACATTGTGCTTTTCTCATTGTCTTGAATGATTTGATGCTCCCTATTTGGAAAGACCAGTAAAATATGAGTACAAATCTGACCTAGAATGGCTAATATTCATTTTTTTGACCAAACACAGCGGGATCCAGGTGATTGACATCTGGAAGGGAACTAACCTGATGATTGCCCCCAGCTTTAAACCCAGCTTTTTAAAGTTAGTGTCTGTTACAAAACATGATTTTCACAAAAACATAAAGAATAAGAGGTACGGTATCTTTTGTCTTATTCTAATGACACACTACAAGATGAAGAAATGTAAACAATTGCTAACAATAGGTCAGAAAACATCAAATTGAAACATTTGATTTAAGTTGATAAGGATTAATTTATTAATGCCTCATGGGGAAATTCAGTGTTTCCACCCTGGCACCTCTCCAGCTACCAGTCCACATGGTTTCTGTAAGCACGGCAATACTCTTGAGAGTCTGCTAGGGTGCAGTATGATACCATGATCGGACCATGAAAAGTGATCACCTTGAGGTTTTCATTAGCTCGGTCTTTTCACCTCTACATTATCTTTATGGAATGGCTTTGACTTAAATCAAATGTTTAAATTAGCTGAATTCAGGCTTTTCGCAATAAGTGCATCTTTTTGTAGACTGCTTTTTTGGAATTTTCCACACTTACAAAGTAATGCCATAATATAATCACATTTGGATGTAACTGAATAATGTAACACATTAATGTTACTGTTAGTGTTGTGTTGTGAGTTGAAGGTGTGTTTAGGCCCTTTATGAGCTATACGCAGGCTCTTGCTACAGTAATGTAATGAGTAGAGTAATGAGTTACTATCCATAGAGAATAACAAGTAAGGTAATGCATTATGTTTTTTTTTAAGTGAATAATGTGTATTACACGTTCTTGAGTAGTGACCCCAACACTGATGATATCAAATATCAGTAGCATCATACCATCAAGAGATGGTTTTCAAAATAAAAGACTGTCTGTCTGTTAAATTTGAAGTAGCCTTGATGGAGCCACAGACTGGAGCACTGCAGTTCTTGCATATGGATCTGTGGTTTCCAGGTGTTCTTGTTGGAATTGGTTCTTCAAAATGAACTAGTACAGATGACCTTTTGGCCTGCTATTATTTTCCATGTCACTGTTATTACAGGTGTCAAATCTATAAACGTTTGTAATCTGAAGTTGTAAGGGACTTCTGAAACTTTAAAAGTCCAGTGCTGACCATCAAATTGTGTAGAAAAGAAGCTTTCAAACAAATGTCCACCTCAAATTGTTTGGCAACCATTTTAAATATGTGGTTAAAGTAAAGCATTCTGGGAAATGGAGTCATGTTCCATCATGTTCCACACAATTACAATATATCAAACTTAATTATTTGTTCTGTGACTAGAGCTTTTAACATTCATTGCTGGGGGAAAACCATTTCCTGTTATTGTAATCTGTACAAGTAGTTCAAACTAATATCATTTATAGAATATGTAATGCAATCATATCTGACATATATTGTAAAGCTTAATTATTAAACACTTCACTTAAATTATGTATATGAATATCTTTGGATTTTTATTGAATTGCAATTCTGTTTTCTTTAATTCAAATTTGAATTGTAATTCTAGATCCTGTTTTTGATAGCAATTCAAATTCTAGAATTGAATTGGTATTTAGGAGTCATTTTCAATTCTGAATTGTGCACAAGCCTGACACACACACACGCATGCGTCTTTTACCAGGGACTATGAGATACTTCATCATTCGGCGCCGTCAGTGTTAGTATTTTTATCCATGGGACCGCCAGATCAGCAAACTTTCTGTTGCTGTCATTTTGATTAGTCTATATTGACGACGTTTCATTCCCGGAATTGTTCAGGTGGCGCCAAAAATTCCACAGGTTGTCTCTAATTTTCCGTGTGTGGACTAACCAGACCCTCCTTCGCAGCGCTGTGGAGGAAGGTCTGGGAAAGCGAGGCAAGCTTTTTGGTAATGGTCATGTGATGCACTTTCTCTGATGCCCGACATGGGAAGAGGTTATCTGGTGTTGGCCAGCATGTATTTGACCTGGCAATGCCGGACTATGTTTTGATAGACCAAGCCTGCTGCTGGCCACCAGCCCTCTGTGACTCCCGGCACACAGGTTTGTTTTGCTGAGTTTGAGTTGCTACAGCTGCTAACTGAAGGAATGCAGCTGTCTAAGCTTTTGTCCAGGTTTGTTACTCTGCCTGAGGAGAACATGCTGTACTTGCACTGTTGGTTATACTATATTATACTATTATACTTTTGTCTTGACTTTGCGAGTTATTGACGCCTCCACTGTTCCAGTTGCTCATCCTCAAAGGGGTGAGAGAGCTGATGACTGTTTGTTTAAATTCAGTAGGGATAGAATGGAACGTATGTATTTGTGTGTTTATGTAGTATAGCACCTTTAACAGAACAAAGTCACAAAGTTAAGTTAAAGTTAAAAATAAGCAATAAAACTTAAAAATACACAAAGTTACAACATGAGACAAAAGCTGCTTTTTAAAGGTTTCAACAGAGACCACCTTTTGCTTTTAGTCGAGCATGAGGGACAACCAGTCCAGAGCCCTGGTCAGATGACCTTCTGATACCAGTGTGATACTGGTGAAAGTATGGAGCAGGTCAGAGATGTGCCTGGGTTAGGGTTAGAGTAACTAGGTTAGGGCTCTTTTTGTGAAAACAATAACCTTAAAATAAATCCTGAAGTTTATGGGAAGCCAGTGTAAAGAAGATAGGATGGGTATGATGTGAATTGTCCTTCTGGACCTGGTCAACAGCCTTGCAGCAGCACTCTGGGCCATTTGTAGATAGTCCAGGGATGACTTGCTGAGGAAGGTGAAAAGGAAATTGCAGTACTCTAGCCAGGGAGATATAAAAGTGTGAATGATCATGTCTAGCTCAGATTGTGACATAATAGACCTGAGTATGGCTATGCTTCTAAAATGGAAGAAACTTGTACAGGTCAATGATGTGATATGTTGATCAAAGTCCATAACCTAATATAACACTGAGCTTTCTAAGATTAACACTGGACAGCTCAAGAAAAGGGCCCAATGCACTGAGCAACCTTGGAAGCTATGCTATCTGAAGCTATGATAAGGACAACAGTCTTATCTGGGTTTAGTTGTAAAAAAGTTAGTAGCCCTCCAGTCATTAAGACAGCAAGACAATTGTCAGTCAATTGTCAAAACTGTCAGTTTGTCAGTCTCATCAGGCTTAAAAGAGCCGTACAGCTGGATATCATCACATTAACAATGACATAATATACTTTTTGGTTTGCTAATAATATGAAATATACAATGCAAATAATATAGGACCCAAGACAGAACCCTGAGGCACACCAAACGAAAAAGCAGCAGTTTCAGAACTTTTTCAAATACATGACATCCGTTAAACAGGCAAAGGCGAACAAAGGATACGTGAAACAGCATGTCAATTCTCCGCCAAATCCCCACCCAACCTGATCAAATCAGGGGCAGCTGACGTTGAGTGGGGCGGTCTAGGAGGGACTCTGTCCTCCAAGTCGGGAAATAAGCGGGAAAGAGTCAACTAATTCTAGGAAAGGGTTCCACGTCTGTAGGAATGTGGAGCTAGAGCCTTTCAGAGATGATCTGAGCTTCTCAAGCTTCAAGTTGTCGAGCACTTCTTTAATCCAACGGTCGTGTGTAGGGGGCGGGGGAGCCTCCAGCTGACAAAGGGTTAGGGAGGATAATGTGATTATAGGCTCTGGTCATAGTGTCAAAAATGCTCATCCAGAAATGTGTTAATTTAGGGCAAGACCAGAACATATGAGTATGGTTGGCAGGAGACTTGGATCCTAGCAGGTTTGCTGCCCCACAGAAATGTAGATATTGCCCTGTCCAGCTTGTCGATAAAAGATTTAACAATAAATACATAAATGGAAAAGATAAAGGAATTTAGGGAGGAGAACAATCTTAATCAAATTTATCCGGCCCACGAGGGAGAGCGCTACGACCAGAGCGACGAGCGGTCAAGATCACTTTTGCTTTTTTCGACCAGAGGTAAGAACTAAATCATTAATTTAAAGGTCCCATGGCATGAAAATTTCACTTTATGAGTTTTTTTACCATTAATATGCGTTCCCCCAGCCTGCCTGTGGTCCCCCATTGGCTAGAAATGGCGATAGGTGTAAACCGAGCCCTGGGTATCCTGCTCTGCCTTTGAGAAAATGAAAGCTCAGATGGGCCGATCTGGAATCTTCTCCTTATGAGGTCATAAGGAGCAAGGTTACCTCCCCTTTCTCTGCTTTGCCACCCAGAGAATTTGGCCCACCCATGAGAGAGAGAGAGACATCATGGCTTTCAAACGAGCAAAGTGGCAGTTGGTCAAGGCCACACCCCCACCCTCCACCTTGCCCCCCCCTTTCTCCTCCTCAATAGCTACAGACACAGAAATGGCACATCCTAAGGAAAGCTCATTGTGGGACTGGCTCTAGTGGCTGTAATTCTGCACCAAGGCTGAATTTCGGGAAAGAGACTTCAGATACAGTATTAGGGGACCACTAAGGTCTATATAAAAGAGACTTCAGATAGAGTATAAGGGGACCACTAAGGTCTATATAAAAGCATCCAAAGAGCACCATGTCATGGGACCTTTAATTAGCCAATAACCTCTGAGCTAGCTACTGAACAACAACGTCAGCTAACATTTTTTGACACTACTAACACTATGATGGAACTAAACCTGACACTTCATAAGTCACTGACAGATTAGATAGAGCAAGACTTAGCCAAAGCCGGGAGTCTGGCACAACCACCTTTGATTGGCCAACACTACGTTTCTGTTAACCCTTTCCTTGACTGGGTCACAGGTGCATAGCATTGGCTACAAGTTTCAAGCCCTTTGAACCTGTCATTTTTTTGTCTTCTGTTACTAACAGACAAGTTTGCAAACTCTAACTTGAAGCACTTACATTGATTTTAATTTAAAGAAAAGAAAAAGAAAAGTGTTTTTTGTTTTTTATTATAATTTTTATGCGGGCTGAGATTAAATTTAGGGTGGCTTGAGCCCCCCTAAAAAGGGTCTTAAATCGCCAATGATTCATGGTTAGTGTAAAGTTATTTCAATCTTTGTTAGTTTGTGTAGAGACATTTCTGAGTGAGAAGCGCGCTGTTATTTCAAGTATTTATATAATGTATGTATTGTTGTTCACATGGTGTAAATGTGGTAGGGTAAAACGGTAATAAAGCAGAATACAGAATAAACTAGTAAAGTATAGGGTGGGCAGACTCATCAGAGTCCAGAGCCACTGCATGCAGTTGAAACTAACCTATACCTTACGCTGTTCATGCCAATCTCCGTTGGGTGTAAATTGAAACAAATTTGCTAACAGTTATCAATGCTACTTTTATTCTATTGTCTGCTCCATTTGGCATTTATTGCTGTAGGACTCAAGGACAACACATAAAATAGTACACTGTATTGAATTGTGACTGTATTATCAGGATACAGATAAGGCAGGATAGCATTGGTACACAAGTTTCAAGGTCAGCAATATGTACTGTACTCTGTTGAATGAGGTTTGTGTCAGTCCCATTTGATCCAGTAAGACATCACGTTCTAGATATGGTATCTTTTTTTTAATTGAAATTCATTTCTGCACATTGGATGAAGGTAGGTTTTCCTTTGGTCCGTTTTGGATCTGATCCAAAATGACAGTGTTTTTATTTTTCAGGAATTATGTCCATATTACACTTACGTACAGTGCCAATGCTCAGGGCCAGTGTAGGAACTACAGTTCCTTTTATGTTGCAATGCAGAAAATTTGGAGGTCAAGGTGGTGCATGGGCCTATAGCACCTAACTTTTATTTAGGAGTTCAAGAGCTTTCCTGAACTTTTACACGTGTTTCGATTGCCAAACATTAACCATAACCTAAACATTTACCATAAATGCCACAAATCATTCCTTAAAGATAATGTTGTTTCCACTTTCAGATATTGTAGAAAGTATGAATTTTAAAAGAACAGTGGCATTGGACATAAAAAATCTTGTCATTGAAGATAATCCGGAAATTTGAACAATCGTCATTATTGTTCTTGTCTGGTAACTGTGACTAACTTCTTCCCCGATGTGTTGGTGCTTTCTCGTCTTACAGGTTCTTTTTTGTTAAGGATACTATGCGGTCGCAGTGGTGCGTTATAGCACACAAGGAAGTCCTGGACGTTGGCATTTCCCAAAATTAATCATCCAATGACAGATATTCATTATTAAAAAAAAGCTTGTCAACTGATCCTGGAGATATGTCTTCAGTTGTCCCCTTATGCAATATGCAGCTCTTTATTATTTTTCTACTACCTTAAATAGCTAAACTACTGTAAGCAAAATTATCACAAGCCTAATAAATAAAATGATTTTATCAACAATTGTGGAGCATGCAGGTTCATTGCATTACTAGAGTTACTGCAGTTTATCAGGAGTTTCAAGGTTGTACAGACAGTCTATTATCAGTGTTTGTTTATTGCAGCTTAGTGATTATCATTCAGTTTTTCTGCTCATTTGACCTTTTTATCTCTCTTCTTCGGTCTGTCTCTGACGCTCTGCTGGCCTCCATCTACACCTCTCGCAGTTAATTCCAGGTTAAGGCCATACCAGCCTGCTGATACTGGCCAACACAGGGGTGGATCAAACCTGGGAAGACCATTTCCACATGCCAGCCAGTAGTTTATATCAGTATTTGTGTGTGTGTGTGTGTGTGTGTGTGTGTGTGTGTGTGTGTGTGTGTGTGTGTGTGTGTGTGTGTGTGTGTGTGTGTGTGTGTGTGTGTGTGTGTGTGGTTTGAGCGTCTGCTTTTTGTCCCCCTGCTGACTGCAAGAATGGGCCTACCGATTAGCTGCACGCATCTAATGAGTAACACCTGTTCACTCGGGGCATCAGAGCAGTGAGGGGTGCGCTGTCTAGGAGACGGGGTGCTTTATTAGCCAGGTGTGAGAGGCTGGGCACGAGAGGACACAGCACGGAGAAAGACGACGAGCGGCGACTTAGTCAAACGAACCCTCAAACTTACTTGAAGCACATGAAGAAAACAGTCTGGAACGGTACAAGACAAACTGGCACAAGACTGAGGAAAGGGCCAGGTCTATATACACAGAAACAGGGGAGACAATCCGACACAGGCGCACCACATTAAAGGTGGGGCAATAAGAATCAGAATCAGAAAAGCTTTATTGCCAAGTACGTTTTTTACACATACAAGGAATTTGTTTTGGTGTTGTAGGTGCATGTCCCACATTCTCTAAAATAAGTTAAACAGATGGGGGTGGGTTCCGGGCCTTGTTAATAAGGCTAGTGGCGGAGGGAAAAAAACTGTTCTTGTGACGTGAGGTTTTAGTCCTGATGGACCTCAGCCTCCTGCCTGAGGGAAGATTTTGTGCCTGGGATGGGAGGGGTCAGCCACAATCTTTTCCAGCTGTTGTTCAGCTCCCACTTGAGGTCCTGGGAGATGATAGTTTTTAATCCTCCGTGTCCTCCTTGGCTACTAGCAACTGCGTGGAGGAGGGATGGGTGTGAAGTGTGAAGGCTTGTATCATGTGGATGCGCCGACAGTGTTGTCATTATTTGGAATTCCTCACGGGGGCGACAGAAACTACGCACTATAGCTTTAATTACTCACTGGTGAAAATAATTATTTACACTAGTAGTTACATGACTTTTGGATTACTGCTTTGCATCACCTGAGATGCACCATAACTTACTTGCCAAACAATATAAAGTTAAACCTCATAGGCCCAGATCAACACAAACCCTCATCAAAATATGGACATTCACAAGATCTCTCTTTTATGCTCTTTAATACCATAAAGCTGACAACAAAGTTGTGAACATCAACCCAAAATTTGTCAAAGGCTAAAGTACTGGTGGCCGTCTGCTCTTCATAACCTCTATTTTGCCCAGTATGTTTCGGGGAAGATTCCACTGTCAAAAGAGGCAATATTTCCTCCACTATTTATGCTGCCACAAGCCCACTTATCTCTTCTCCTCAGACAAGCATTAGAGCGATGAAATTCAACTTTTTTTTCTTGCTTTTAAAAGATGGATGACAAGATAATGAATGGTCATATAAGGAGATACAGCAGGCCTTCAACGTTCTGCTATAATGTTGTCTTCACCCTATTTTACCTCACCTGCTGTTGTTATACTGTTCTCTTCATCAAATGTCCTGTCGTTTTAAATGAAAAGCACCTGCTGATGTCAGAAATGACAGAGAATAAAGTGAGAGAAGAAAATGATAAAAAAAAAAGATTTAGATATTATTAATTTTAAACAAGCAAAGAAAAGCTGTGAGGAAACTTCATAAGAATTGCTTGGCGGATTGGTCAAATAGCTTCGGAATCCCCCCTTTTCTCCTTTTTCGAAACCGACAATCCAACTTTAACACCCACTTCCCCCAGTGATTGGCCAGTTGAGATGAAAAAAAGAAACCAGATGTTGAACTTCTCCCGGCAGGCCAATCCATGGAATTTCCTAATACTACTTGGCTAAATGTTTGGCTGACTGCAAAAAATATACTCAAAATGATTTAAAAGATGGATGACAAGATAATGAATGGCCATATAAGGAGATAAAGCAGGCCTTCAACGTTCCGCTATAATGTTGTGTTTGCCCTATTTTATCTCACCTGCTGTTGGTATGCTGTTCTCTTCATCAAATGTTCTCTCTTGTTTCAAAAGAAAAGATGAAAAAGCACCTTCTGATGTCAGAAATGACAGCGAATAAAGGGAGAGAAGAAAACGATCAATTTTTTTTTTTAGATATTATTAATTTTAAACAAGCAAAGAAAAGCTGGGAGTAAACTTCATCAGAACTGCTTGGCGGATGGTCAAATAGCTTCGGAATCCCCCCTCTCCCTACAGCTTTCTGACTTTGGCTTAGGGACAGGAAGGGACATCCAAAAAATGAAGAAAAAAAAATGGAAAATTGCAGGTCTGGGGAAACAAGGGCACACTATCAAATCAATTCTATTAGATTTATATTGTCAAATCATAACAGAAGTTATCTCAGGACCCTTTACAGATAAAGCAGGTCTAGACCACACTTTAGAATTTACAGACAGTCAACAATTTACTTGAGAGCAATCATCTGTTGCAACAGACTGAACAACAGAACATGTCTCTCGGCCAACTGCCTCTAACATTAGACAGAACTTAATCAAAGTTGTCAATGACACATTTTTGCTTGGAAAACCTGTTCTTCTTCTACTGTCTGCCCATTAATTCAATGTTCGTACCCAGTTGATTACTGACAAATAGGTTCAAAGGTTAAACTACTATATGATTACCAGATAACAAAACTGACAAATGACTATACTGACAAATACAACAGCTCCTCTGTCACCCTAAACCATAACCTTGACACAGCCAGTTAGCAGCATCTGTCCGAGATAATACATGTCACTCTTTATCAGCATTTATCAGCAAGGTGGAGCTCTAACTGCAATATAATGCTGGATAATTTAATGAATAATAATGCATCCCATTTTAATTGTGATATTTTGTGAGTGAAATCTGCTTCTACATCTGTGACCAGTTAAATGTCTCTGTCTGGTAAATGTAGAAGTACAGTGTTTTTTTTTAAAGGTCCAATGTGTAGGAATTTCTCCCATCTAGCGTTGAGATCATATATCACAATCAACTCTCTTGCGCCACGCAGTTCAAAGTACGTATTACAGCTACGGTAGCCTTCACGCTTCAAAAAGCCGGTCTCTTGCTCTTTTAAATCTCCTTTTTCTTTTTCTGGACGGAGAAGAAGAAGACTTGGATTTTGAATACGTGTTGTCCTCCATGTTTCCTTCTTCAAACTTGCTGGGACCGGGAAGCTACGATACCCATTAGCAGCATTAGCAGCAGCTGTGAGTTTATCATGTGACAGCGAAAACGCGAAAGGCGGAGCAGTACGTCCTGTATGTCCCTTACCGGCTAACGTATTTCAAGATGGAGCATGAATATGGAGCGCCTGTAAATGTAAAATTTCAAGCCAAAAAGAATACTTGGAATTGATGGTGGAGGTAAATATTCATGAAAAAGGACAAGTTTGTGAACGGGCAACACAGATTTTGATAATGAACTAAAGACGTTACACACTGGGGATTTAAGTGATTTGGGGGGGGAGGGGGCCTTCTGTAAGGTATTCTGGGGTACAATGGAGTTAAGATAGAAACATATTTAATATTTTTCATATTTAAACTAGGGCTGGGCAACGATAAAAAAAAATTATTGCGATTAATCGCATGATTTCCCTGATTAATCGTGATTTCAAAATTCAATAGTAGTGTATAGCGCAATTTTATTTTAAGTGTTCTGCCATATGAACAAAAGTGCCATAACATCAGCATTCTGAGCCACAATCATAACATTAAAACTGAGATAACAGCAGAAACATTTTTTTTCTTTTATCAGGGAGTATGTCTATGTCCAGTACCAAATGTCCCTGTTAGAGTGAGGTGAAGCACAACGTTTCAGCATAATGTCTCTCCTCTGTTTTCATACCAGTCAGAGCATGTGAATGCAGCGCCCACTGTTCATCAATACAATGCACTGTAACTCCGAGGTAATCATGGTTACCCAGTGATGTCCAGTAGTCCCCAGTGAGAGTAACACGTTGTAAAGTTGTCGCTTTTGCGGTCCTCTCCTTTTCATACAACTTTTGTATTCTTCTTGTGATGGTGCGTCTGTTATGGTTTCAGTGTTTTGTGTCTGCACTTTCTGTAACTTTCTGTTTCCTGTTGTGTTGATGTACTCTGTTCTGTGTCTTGTGTGTTTTGGTTTGTTCCTGTGTTCCCTGTTATCCCTTGTGTTGCCTAGTGTTGTGTCAAGTGTCTGTATTTAGGTTATGTCATGTTTTGTCATGTTTGTTCTGCTTCCTGTTTTATTTTGATAGTCTGGTCTTCTGTCTTGTCATGTCTAGCTTTGCTTTCTGTTTCCCGCCTTTGTTGATCGTCCTGCCCCGCCCTGATGTGCTTCACCTGTTGTCTCACCTGTTTCTGATTTACCCATCACCTCATGTATTTAGCCTCTGTGTTCCCCTTGTCTCGTGTCAGATAGTTTTGTAGTCATGCCCTTGTGTTTCCTCCCTGTGCCTCGTGTGTGTGCCTGCGTTAAATCCTCCATTTCAACGTTTGCCTGCCTGCCTGATCTCTCTGCATTTTGGGTCCTCTACTTCCCTCACCCGTAACAGCGTCTTGTAAAATCTCATACCTCGTTTGTTGCGATTCTCAGAATGTTTCTCAGACCGACATCCTCCACGACACTAATGGGCCTGCAGTCTGTAGCTATTCACTTCGCTATAGCATTTGTTAGCTTCTCTTGCCTTTTGTTTATCTGTACTTCGCCCACACGCTGCAACTGACATAGTCTGCCGACGCGTCACTGTTTGTTTCGTTGAATGATTTACTGGTATCAATGGTGTGTATTTTGTTTAGGTGATATTTAAGACTGGACTCCGGTGATAAGAAAATTCAACTTTGCAGTGGATACAAATAACTTTGGTTCTGTCGACTGAGCCGTCTAGAAGAACTTTAAAATGAAAAAGTTTTGTACCCTTCTCCATGTTTGTTGGTTTGTTTATCCGCCAATTCTTTTCTTTTCCAATTCCTGTAAGCGCGGCAGCACTCAGCAACAGACTTTTACAATATAAAAGAAATAATAAAAACGGCGTTAATGCGCAATAAAATAATTGTCGGCGTTAATTAATCAATGAGTTAACGCAATAATAACACGTTAACTTGCCCAGCCCTAATTTAAACATAATCAACCTATAGCTGTTTGGGGCCCTGTTTATGTGGTTGTCTACCTTGCCTAATGTTCAAGTGGGCTTTTTTTTTTTTTTTTTTTTTTCCTGTGAGCCAGAGCGTATTTCATCTGTGTTTCTGACCGTGACTTGAGTGTGTGACGCAACTATGGGTGGTGATGGCGCAGTGGATATGAAATATGCCTTTGGTGTGGGAGACCTAGGTTTGATTCCCACTGCGATACATCAACCAATGTGTCCCTGAGCAAGACACTTAACCCCTAGTTGCTCCAGAGGCGTGTGACCTCAAGTCGCTTTGGATAAAAGTGTCAGCTAAATGACATGTAATGTAACTTTGTCATGGCAGGTTTATTGCTCAGGACCCAAAGAAGCACAGTGTCGAGTGGGAAGTCGTTTTGTTTGTTTTCTTAAAGTGCTCATATTATGCTTTTTCGTTTTTTCCCTTTCCTTTATTGTGTTACATATATTTTTGCCAAAGTCCCCCCACCCCCCCAAAGGGACCAGAGAAAACATTGTTCACCAACTGCTCCAAACAGCTCTATTGTAGTCCAGCCTTTACTTCCGTGACGAACGTGCGTCACTTTGTATCACACGTTCTAATGCTCGCCTAGCTGCTAGCATGGCACGCCCTCATACTCTGCTTCTGACTGGCTAGTAGTCCTTACCTAGCTACTGTCAGGACACGCCCTCATACTCTGCTTCTGACTGGCTAGTAGTCCTTACCTAGCTACTGCACATGTGCGAATCCGAACAAAGATGGAACAGATTTGAGATGTCTCACTCTGTAGCTGAAACAGAGAGCTCAACACACAGGGTGAAAAGAGGAGCTGCAACAATGTGTAGTACAACAAAAAATATGGTGTTTTTTGAAAATTAAACCACATAAGCCTATTCTGGTACAACCTTTAAATGCAATTATGAACCCGAAAATGAGCATAATATGAGCACTTTAAGAAAGCTGCAAGCATACCACAAAGCCAAGCAGTCAGACAGTTCCGAAACAGGCATTTTTTGAACGGGCGCTGCAGATGTTTGTTTGAATACGCTGAGTTATGTAACTTGTCTGACCTAACCAGCATGTCAGATTTTCAGCCAGCTATCTAAATAATGTCTATCAGCCTGAGCTGACTGTGACTCGGGGTACTACAGTGTATTGGATGCAATCATGTTTTGATGCAAGACCTCAAGTCTCACAGCAGAAGCAAGTGTGTGTCGATCATGAATATTCAACCATATAAATACAATACAGATTACAGAGAAATATCATAGGAATATTTGAAATATTATAATGGTAATAGAAATTACATTAAGCCGCTTGCTTATTGAGAGAATGCCCCTAACCTCCATGTACTATGCTCCCCCCCCCAAAATCAGTGGGAGTTAGGCCAGTGTGCATAAGAAGTTGAACAGCGCCTATACTACCATCCGCTGGGTGGCATCAAGTGAAAGGAGTGTCTGACAAAATTACAGTCCGCCATGATCACTTTTCAAAAGCAGTAAATGACATGAGCAGAGATTCCAGAGACAGGGCCAAATATAAAAGGCTTCGATGATGGGCTCACATCTGTAGAACTTTCCAACAATCTGGGACTGATATATGATGCGCTCACAGAGTTCAGCGATCTCTCTCGTCAACTCGAACAAAGAGAAATGACACTGACAGAAGCAGACGGCCTGCTAACTCGAGTCAAGCAGGTTTTTGAGTGCATGGTTTCCATTCCTGCCTTTTATGGGTGTTTCCCTGCGTGTAGTCTTGCGTTGCCTTGACGAGGAAGTGTTTTTTGTCCCCAGCTGCAGAAGTCATTAGTAAAGCTAATAGAACTAGATGTTCCAATCCCTTTAGTAGGAAACTCTTGACAGTAGCAGTCGGTGTGGAGTGTTGAAAAGGAGGGTAAGGTATGTCATTGGGGTCATCAGGTGGGCACCCTGCTTCATCAACGTTTTGTTGATTGAAGCCCACGATGTCTCCAGAAGGCTCAACAGTGTACCCAGCGTGCCAAGTACACCCCCTTCCATGCCATACCCTCCATATCCCTGATGGGCTCTGCATGGCAGAGGCATCCTTCTCCCTGAGTCGGGCCTAAGCCTGATCACATAACATCTGTCTCTACCTTGCTGCCCAGTTGGGGTCCTTACGCTTGATCCAGGGCCAGTTACTGTTTTTTTCAGCAGCACTTGACATGGACTTGATGGCCTGTTGGAGGGAGCGACCCTTCACCCCTATTTTTCTCAGCAAACTGGTGGTAGATGTGGCAACAAATCCTCTGCATCCCACCTCTACCGGGAAGATGCTGGTCTTCCAGCTGTCCTGGGATGCTTCAGGGCATCAGAGAAAGTGCATCACATGACCAATTACCAAAAAGCTAGTCTCACTTTCCCAGACCTTCCTCCACAGCACTGCAGAGAAAGGTCTGGCTAAGTCCACACAGCATTCCGGGATGGGAAAAAAAATGTGCTCTGGTTTATTGGCATTTCTTTAAACCAATCACAATCGTCAAGGGCGGCGCTAAGCGCTGCACGGAGCCCCGGTGCCGCTGGAAAACCGCCTCGGGAAGGAACTTGTTTTGGTGGAACGTGTGTACGTTCAAAAGTTGTTTTAGTCGTGCAACAGAAAACTCAGATTGGACAGATAGTCTAGCTAGCTGTCTGGATTTACCCTGCAGAGATCTGAGGAGCAGTTAACCATAGTCCTCAGAAATCCACCAGATACGCGGCGTAATTTCCGGCGTCAACGGGGCAATCCCGGAAGTGGAAGGTCGTGGATATAGATTACCGAAAAGCTAATGCGTGACATAAAATTCCTAGATTCTGAATGTTGGCCTAAAGAGAAGATAGATATACAGTGCGGGGATGCTGAAATTCTGCGCTGGAGCGAAGTGCTCAAAATGGAGAGAAGAGAGTTGTCAGGACTATTGCTGTTTCCAGTGGTGAGTGTGTGAGGGCATTCAGCACCATGAATGACAACCTTACTGCAAAAGTTAAAAACATTTTTTTATAATTAATTAATTAATTTAAAAAAAATTAGATCATATTATCACATCATCAACTTTACAAGCTCTGACATTTTGCACCATATTTACCTTCACAAAAAAACTGGCTTCAACTTGAGAAATGATTTGGGCTTAAAATTTAACTAGAGTCTCACTTATACCTCACCTCCATCACTGTTATCCTGCAGGTATTCCATTTATGTTGTCTTTCTCATCTCCACTGGCATAATGGCAAGTCTTAACAGGTCGCACTTATTACATACTGAACGCAGGCATGCAGGCATACACACAAACACACGCCCGCGCACGCACACACACACACACACACACACACACACACACACACACACACACACACACACACACACATACAGGAGCCCAGCAAGCACAGACCTTGAATATATTTACCAACCCAGATGCACTATCATCACTTTCAGGTAACTCTGTCCATGGACTCCGGTCAAGGCCATCACACACACACACATGCAGTATGCATGGAATCCGATTTCCTAGAGAAATGCAAGTAAGATAACCTGCTAGATCATTTTACGTGATACTATTTCAAAGGACATTCCCAATAGGAAAACCTTTTGATTTTTTTATACTACAAAAAAATGAATATAACATTTGTAATTGAGATAAGTCTTTCTATTAGGCTTTTACAGTAAAAGAGACTGTACTGTTTATGCACATTGAAAAAACATGGATTTGTTGATTTGACTTTTTAACTGATCAGATTTCACAATCCGAGCTGCAGGTTTTGAACATCAATCCCCATCGGAACATGTAGTTAGGATTGTTTTTTTTTAGCTGATAAATTCAGAACAGAAACATCCTAACTTTGAGTGTACTTGCAGGGTTATCTCAAAGAAAACCATTGCTCATTTGGTTGCATAACGACTATTGAAGATAAACTGAACCTTTTTGTTTCCACTGACTCCAGTGATGATAGCATACCGATTGTCTGAATCCGCCCTTTGGACGGGGGCAGGTATAAAAACCTGACACTCACTGCCTGTCATCACATGAGGATGAACCGGCATTCCTCACACAGGCTGCTTGCAAACTTTGCAGTGACAAGCAGTGCATTCATAGTCTCTCGGTTCGTAAACTCTAAGAACCTCGGGTAGCATCATTATTACATCTTTAATAATCCTTTTTTTTTCTAGGGCTGTTGACTTAAATGAAGCAGGCAACAGTTAGTTAATCACAATTCCTGTTAGTGTGATCTGTGTGGACCTTCAGTAGCGTTTAGTGAGCCTCCTCAGGTGGTTGATCTTTCTCTCATTGTCATCATCAACAACATCATGACCATTAGCATCGCTCTGATCTGGGCAGTAGTGGTGGGATTCTGCTGCCTTCTGTGGCTCGCTGTGGGGATACGACGCAGGTAAGAGTACACATAGGACACGTAGGATGCAATGCATTAGGCATTCTTTGTAGTTGAAGTTCCTGTAATTTACATACACATGTCTGAAATATGTAACATTAATAGGAATCTCCTTTATTTATACCGACATGTTTTTTCCCCCCAGGCAAGCAGCAACACTATACATGAGGCATGTGGACACTTATGTAACCATTGTTATGTAGCCACTGTGAATGTCATACGTATATGCATGCAGTGTGCGCTAATCAAAGAAAAGTTTTTATACAGATGCTGTTTTTTGGGGGGTTTATTTTTGGTATGCTGTTGATTCACAAATGTGTCAGCTGCTGTGGTCAAACTGTAAGTCAGATTGACTAAATTGGAGAAAGGTTTCTAGTGTAAAAATATATGTTACAAAGAGTTTTGTTGACTCTAAGAGTGTCATAATGCCATTCAGGCTGGCTGGTATAACAACATTGGTAACTGGTTTGTAATGTTTTGGAAATGTTGTGGTTGTTGGGAGGGTCATGGTTCAACTTTAAATGAGTTTCAATTAATGAATATGGGCTTCAACTGCCATTGTCAATCCCAAAAAAGGGTGCAGGAGGACTTATTTATCACTATATTATTTTTGTGGGCATTGTATGCTTGTATTTGACAGTCAATAGTGGGGTGGTGAAGGAAAAATGGGAGGTTTGCATGCAATTACATGGTCAACACCCTAAAACCCTCGACCACAGGTAGCCGAGGGGTTAAGGCGCCGACCATGAAACGCAACGCCCCTGGTTTGCAAAAGATTCGCACTTTTGTTTGCAGGACTATAAAAAAAAGGCCCACTAAACCACCGGTTTCCCAATCTTACTTAACTAAGTAATTAATCAATGAATGAATGATACTATTGTCTTCTGTTTAGTGCAAACCATGGCATACCATATTTCGTTGTTTAAGGTCTTCAGATTACCTGAATAATACAAATGCTATTTTGTGGATTCAGATCATTCACCCATCTCTTTTTTTTCTTCTGATTACATGAAATATTTACATTTTGGACATGCATGGTTTCTATTTGACAAAAAGAAAAAAAAATTCCATGATGACTTCCCTGGCTTTAGGTTGAATCACTATTGCTGAATATCCGTCAGTCATTTGTAAGAAGGAAATTGAAAATAACTCTATACAAATCTGGGATTTTTACAATTAAGTAATACAATCCTCGTACAGTAACCCTTATCTGTCTAGACAAGCAACCGAGCCTCAAAATATGGATAGCTCAACTGGCAGGGAGCGCGCCCCGTGTACAGAGGCTAAGCCCTCACCGCAGTGGCCGTGGGATCAATACTGACCTGCAGCCCTTTGCTGCGTGTCTCCCCTTTCATGTCTAAACTGGCCTAAAGGCCTAAACTTAAAAAAACACTAAACAAAAGAAAACACTTTGACCTTCCAACACTGTATATTTGTTTTGGCTTTTATTGAATATTGTCTGCTATCTCTTTCTTGTCGATAGGCAACCTGGTGAACCTGCAGTTGAGAATGGCTTCATCCCCTACCTGGGCTGTGCTCTCCAGTTCGGAGCCAACCCTCTTCAGTTCCTCCGCAGCCGACAGAAGAAGTACGGCCACATTTTCACCTGCAAGATCGCAGGCCAGTACATCCACTTCCTGTGTGACCCCTTCTCTTACCATTCAGTCATCCGACAGGGGAGACACTTAGATTGGAGGAAGTTCCACTTTGCAACATCTGTCAAGGTAAATATATTTGATTTGATCTTTTATTATTCATACCGTGTTTGGTAAGGATATTTTTCGTCTTCCATGGAGGACATTTTCATGCTACCAGTGAGTCCTTCAATGGTCCTAAACTTCTTCTTCCTACTCTCACCAGGCGTTCGGCCACGACAGCTTTGACCCTCGCCATGGCCACACCACAGAGAACCTTCACCAAACCTTTCTGAAGACGCTGCAGGGTGAGGCTCTGCCCTCCCTGATAGAGACCATGATGGGCCACCTCCAGGACGTCATGCTGAGGTCGGGCAAACTCAGCCCTGGCAAGAACCACTGGGAGGTGGATGGCATCTTTGCTTTCTGCTACAAGGTCAGTCATTTGGTCCGGACTTTGGACTGGAAGCATACAAGATTTATTTATCAAAGAAACTGCAAGAGCTAGTCTGCTATCGAGCCTAGGGCTCTAAAATTTATAGTGGATACAGTCTGGATTAGACTGACTCACAAAATTGACTTCTAAATTTTATCCAACAAAGTCAATTGTCATGGCTGCAACTTGATAAAAAATAACGACAAAAGTACCCAAGAGAAACTTATTAATAAGTAGTTATTCAAGTTTGGACACTGTATACTCTTTGAATTTCCATAGCCCCCATGCCCTACATTAGGACTTGAATACAACCATCTCAACAGTCCTAACAGGTTTCCTTTTGTCCTGCTGTCCTCCAGGTGATGTTTGAGTCCGGCTACCTGACTCTGTTTGGTAAAGAGCTCGGTGAAGACAAGTGTCAGGCCCAGCAGGCGGCTGAGAAAGCCTTGGTGCTCAACGCTTTGGAGAACTTCAAAGAGTTTGACAAGATCTTCCCTGCGTTGGTGGCTGGCCTGCCCATCCATGTCTTCAAGAGTGCTCACAGTGCCAGAGAGGTTAGTGGGCTTTTCCTACAATTATAAACTGCCTTGATCTGATGCCACAATGCCTCTGTGCTGCTATTTCTTTTTTCTTTAAGCAGTATTAGGTTACCATAATAGAAACTCAAGTATTTGATTGTTTTTTTATTCTTTTCAAATGTCTAGAACCTAGCAAAGACCATGCACGCTGAAAAGTTGTCCAAGAGAGAGAACATGTCTGATCTGATCTCTATGAGGATGATCCTGAATGATTCCTTATCTACCTTCAATGACGTGAGCAAGGCCAGGACCCACGTCGCTCTGCTCTGGGCGTCACAGGCTAACACCCTGCCTGCTACCTTCTGGAGTCTCTTTTATATGATCAGGTATGCTGATAGTTCTCTTTTTCTTTACTGTGTGGGCTCTTTAGAAATAAAACCAAAGGCACAAACGGATTGCTCAACTCAACATGCAATAGTGGTTCAGAGTTCTGTCTTAATTCATTTCTATGCAAACAATCATTGAAACAATCTAGGACTGGGATGATGAATGAAATTTGTGTTTTCGATCTAATAAATAAGCAGTTGCCAGTTCAAGTTTATCGTCTGCACAAAGCTCTCTTGACCATGCTTAGCCGGACTAATTTGCTGTTCGGCTGCAGAGTAAATCAAAGTTTTTCAAACTAAAGGAATATGGAGCAATAGCATCAAGCTACTTCAATGGAAAAGAAAATTTTTAAGTTGTGAAAGAACTCAAGGAAAGTACAGTGATGACACAAAAAACATTTCTAGTCTCTAACAGCTCACTATTGTTGTTAATTAATCACAAATTAAGCTGTCAGTTATCTGTCAGGTCTGATTTAATATCACATCTCTTTGCTTGCAAATAGCCTGGGGCTAGGGTGACTTACGTAACTGTTTTTTTAAAGGGCTGGTCCAACACCAGTAAACTAGTGCAACATATAGTGTCCAAGGGTGTGTTGCTGCACTGTTCATCTAATGTAAATATCAGCACTATGATGAACCAATGTTTTTTAGACTATATATTGGCAACACGCATCACAGTTACCATTTCATTCCACTGTAGGAAACTAGACACATGGGGCTGTTTAAATGAAATGAAAGTATTTGTTCCTGCATAGGTTGAAAACAAAGTCATCCAATGTAAGCAGTGACAGTAACGTGACTAACTGCTCCTGTATCTGTACTCAGGAGTCCCGATGCCATGAAAGGAGCCCGACAGGAATTGCAGAAAATTCTGGAGGATTCAGGCCTGACGGTGGACCCTAGCGACCCCACACTGAACCTGACCAGGGAACAGCTGGACAACATGCCTGTTCTGGGTAAGGTTAGCAATACATTACTAGAAAATAGAAGTAACTTGTACGTCATCTAAGATTGCTAAATTGATGTCTGGCATTGCCTATATATGGTATACAACAAACAAATGTGGTTTATGTACAGAATTTGGGCATGTTTTATTAGATGCAGTAAAGAAATGTTATTAGTTTATTGGTTCATTATAAGGATCCCCATTAGCCGATGCCTAGACGACCAGCTAGTCTTCCTGGGGGGGGGGGTCCAAGACAACATTAAACCTGACAATATGAACAATATGAAAACATTTCATGACACATACGGGAAAAGAAAAGAAAACATAACAAACTCTAACAAGTATAAAAGCAAAATAACAAGAAAACCATAAGAATTAAAATAAATGAACGCTACACTATTTTACACAACATGTCATATTGGGTTAACATCTAGCTAGCTCACAAAGACAATGGAGAATGAATATTTATTACAACAACAAAAAAATAAGATATAAAACCTTGAGATAAAAAATGTAAGTGAAGGTGAACCTAACGTCTTTCTTTCTGTCTTTCTGTCTACAGACAGCATCATAAAAGAAGCCATGCGTCTTTCCAGTGCTTCCATGAACGTACGTGTTGCCAAGGAGGACTTCCTGCTTCACATGGACAACAATGAAGCTTACCGTATTAGGAAGGATGATGTCATTGCCCTGTATCCACCCATGCTGCACTACGATCCAGAAATCTTTGAGGATCCTTATGTAAGAGCCCTATGTCAATTCAATTCAAAACATGTATTTATTTCAGTCCCTCTAGAAAAACGCGATTATGCGATCGCCCAAATTCAATGCATAATCAGCTAAAGTCTGCATATTTATACGCCACACTTTCGCCGCATAAATTGCCGATTTCCGGGGCTTGCGTGATTTCATATTCCCCGCATTTGCGTTGCAAAAAAGTCACATATATCTTAACAGAAAGTTGAAAAATGTTGCGTTTACTCATAGACAGTATAAGAAGCGTTTACTTCACACAAGAGCAGCTTTTTTCCCCTGTTGCCATGGGAACATTATGAAGTGACGTAATTACGCGACGTGAACATCATCGAAAAGCAGGTTGTTGAGGGGAATCGCTTTTTTTTCTCTTTTTCATCAAACCGCAGTTTTTGCAAGTTCCCGCAATTTCATCGCATAAAATTGCTTAAATATCCCGCATATTCCATCGCATTTTTTAAGAAAACGTGCCGCATAATCAAGGATTTTTGACCGCAACAATCACAAAAAAACTCTTTCTGGAAGGACTGTTATTTCTACTCAGGGTTACAAGAAATTAATCTTTTCCGTTTGTTTTTTAGCACTTTTAATTGGAACCCTGCTACTTAGTGAGAAAACTCCAGAAAGCCCCTTCACTTTGTGTTGCCCTACTGAAAACTCATCTTCCTCTCTCCCTCTCTCCTCTTCACCACGCAGGAGTACAAGTTTGACCGTTTCCTGGATGAGAAGGGTCAGGAGAAAACCACCTTCTACCGTAACGGCCGGCGGCTGCGTTATTTTAACATGCCCTTCGGCTCTGGCGTCACCAAATGCCCCGGCAGATTTTTTGCTATTTACGAGATCAAGCAGTTTCTGACTCTAGTGCTGTCCTACTTTGAAATGGAACTATTGGACCCTGCTATCAAAGCCCCGCCTCTTGACCAATCCCGTGCTGGTCTGGGAGTCCTCCAGCCTACTTATGATGTGGACTTCAGGTACAAACTGAAATCGAACTACTGAGCACTTTGTCAAACAGAGTGATTGAAGTACATATTGTACATAGTGTATATATTTAACCGTGTTAATGAAGATGCCTTGCAGTATATGTGAATAGACTTATGACTTATGAATTATGTATTTTTTGTTGCTGTAATTTGCTGCTGATGAACATGTATTCTGCATTTACAAACTGTTCAAACCCTTCATCTGGTAGTGTTGTATAAACTGTTCAAACCCTTCATCTGGTAGTGTTGTACCAAACATTTCCTGTCTCTGTTGGACCAGACAATCTGGCATCTCAGAGTAAAAGTGCTGAGTAGCATATCGATTTCCTGTGGACAGACCTAGAGCCATATACATTTATAAAATAAATGTTTGGTTTTTTTTGCATGTTTGGCCCATTTACCCAAAATCTTGAGAAATAATGCAAACAGTTTTTTTTCAAATCAGGCTGCAGGTTTTTTGTACCTTGCACACAGTCGTTGTTTTGAATAGTTTCCACTATGCCAAATTAGTGTATCATGGTTATACATAGTAGACTCCTTAAATCAATCTGCGATTCTTGAGACAAGACAAGATAACCTTTTAAAGAATACAGGTCTAGAAACTAGTTCTAAAAGAACTAGAAACTTAAAGCTCCATTGTGTAATGTTTTGAGTTGATTCTTAGCAAAAAAAACATTGTTCTTTCACAAATATGTGCTCATTCATGTGTAATTACTTTCACCAACTAATCAAAGAATTCTTGTCAGCGTAGAATCTGCCACAAGAAGTCGTACTTCTTGGAATAATACGGCCACCGTAGGAGTTAAAATGCAATCTGACTAGGAGGGGCTAGAAAGTAATATTCAGTTGTTATTACAATGTAGCTTTAATAGGAAATACTGTTCTTAACTAAGGCTCATGAACGTATGCTCATTTGCACAAGTCAGTGTGACATTTCTGCTGCACTGATGACTGTACAGTTTGTTTAATAAAGGTGTTTGCGAGTAACAGGTATGTCCAGTTGTCAAACAGCTCTCTTGACTTTTACATACTGTGAAATGCATAAGAATTTCACTTGAAAGTAAATACAGCTGACAGAAGATGGACATCAACATGTATTTGCAGTAGTCCGGTTCAGCCATACTCTCATTTCATTGAGAAGGAAGGTAATTCAGTTATTGATATTACTGTTTTCACATGAAAACCAAACTGCACATCAAGATGTAGAAGCGTTTACCTGCCACATTATTAGTTTACATGCTCTGTGAGTAGGGTAAAGTGATGTGATGAAGCCAGGCCACAACACCATTGTTAACATGCACAGTTGTTTTACGTTCATTCACTGACAATGAATGAACGTGAAAGGTTTTTCCCCGAACAAAAGTGCAACCCCCATGCATGTGTGGACGTGTACACACTGTACAAACAGATAATAAATCAATATATTTGTACACTTGTCTGTGTGCCACGTTCTGATGTCTCTACCTGTTAAACTGCAAATGCAGCAGAAACGTTTTCTCACCTTCCTCTCACCTTCCTCTCTCTCTCTCTCTCTCTCTCTCTCTCTCTCTCTCTCTCTCTCTATACATATACATTATATATACACCTATGATTTATATATTATATGTGTATCATGTAATACTGTAGGTAACATAAAAGCCAAAGTACATGGATCACTCCTTGTTTTTTTTTGACACTCAAGAACTTTAATTTGACACTGTCCACTTTTAAGTTATGAAATTGCTCTTAATTAATCTGTTGGTCGTGTGCTGCCACAATGTTTTATGCCTTGTGCGATGCGCAACACGGTTGCTGTCTCTGTTCATCTTTTATCTCCATGCACTTATACACAATCTATGTTTGTTCTGTATATAAAAACTGAAAATGAAATGCTATTACTGTAAATAAGTCATTATCATTAAAAATGAAAGAACATTAGGACGTCTGATGCAACCACATCCAGGCGTGACTAAAATTCCCCAGAAGGCTTGCTGCGTCCTCTATTCGCACCCTGCTGAGTTCAGTTTTCACAACGCATTGTGCAATGCTTCAGATCGGTACACACAGCTGGGTGTGTTCATAGGTACGACACGCCTGACCACCTTTTAACCCAGGTCATTGCAACAATACTTCCTTGATTGTGGTTTGGGGTTAAAACACTGTTACCCTTAGTAGTACTTTCGGGACACAAACGTCCGTTTCCTGGGGGGCAATCTTTTCTTGTTTCTTTTTTTGCTTAAAGTGCTCATATTATGCTTTTTCCCGTTCAAGTTCAAAGTAAATATAACATTTTGAGTTTTGAAAACCTTATTAAATATAATCACATTTCTGCTCTATTTAAAATTATTCATAATATTGCTGCTCCCCCTTCAATTTGTCACATTGAATTCGGAGAGAATTTCTAGAGCCACACGGTCGACAGTCAGAGGACAGTGCAGCGTTCCAAGACGTAGAACCACATATGGTCAACAATCGTTTTCTTAGAAAGCAGCGAGCCTTTGGAACACTCTTCCAAATGAAATTATTTCATGCACAAATTATAGTACTTTTACATGCCTGACCAAAGGGATTTGGGGTGTTATTTTGTGTCTCTTGTGCTTCCACACGCATACACACTTGGAAAAAAAATACCATTCAGGCTGTTTTGAGTGAGATATGGGTTTCTGAATGTATCCTGCCTTCAGTCTCTGGGTGAGCTGGTCAAAATCGGCAGGGCTATTGTTAGGTTTAAAAAAAGTTAAAGCCAGGCTATGTTTGGAAAACAATGTTTAATGGGGCCTGCAGCTAAATTTAATCAAGTAACTACACTAATCAGCATTTGACTGCCTCACCCAAAACCTAGCTTCTAAAGAATTAATCAGGTCATGTCTGACATTTAGCATATGAAGAAGACTCATTGTCCCCACAGGAAAGGTAACTATTGTCTCTTTTTGGGGAGCCATCCCTGTTGAGCTAGACGTGATTAGAACAAAGGAAATGCATATTACTGTAGAATCAACACTTCCATGACAAACAACTTTAGTCTGTGACTTGAAATTCAGAGGTGGGTCCTTACCCTGAGAGACAGGAATAAATGTGGGAGCAGGAGAAAGATTCGACACTACGGCCTGTGACCCCGCAAGGGAAAACTGCTGCAGTCCGCTGTTTACAGTGTATTTGTTTTGTCATGTCGCATGGCTGCTAACTGTGACCCGACAGGGGAAGCATGTTTTGCAGTCTGCTGCTGGCAGCGTTTTATGTTTTATGTTTGATTGTGTTTTGACTGTCGTTTTCATGTTGTTTTATTAAACCTCTCTCTCCCAGCCTCTCCTCCTTCCTCCAGAAATCAGAACGAACACGTCTTTTATGAGATTTCTTAACACTATCTACAGTATGTCATCGGCCGAAACATTTAGTGTGTGCTAACCACTTTAGCTAATACCACATCAGCTAGCTGTTTCTCCAACTTCGGTCAGTACAAGACAGGATTAGCCGGGAGACTTCTTCTAAACGAGGGCACACTTCCAACTTTGCGTTGAATACCTGCAGAACAGGGACATGGAAGTAGTTCTATACAATTTCTTTTGTAGATTAGGCTGAACTTGTGTGTGTTGTAGCAGTGTTTTGCCACTGAGAACGAAGTCGCTAGCCGCTAGCAGCATTAGCTTCTAGCTAGTAGCCCAGTACCTAGCTAATGCGCATATGCGACTTCCAACAAAGATGGAACAGAAGTGTGATGAGACGGTTTCAATGTTTTTTTCAAATAAACGTAAATTACAACTAACTCAAGAAATTCAAGTAAATGGACAAAAAATTTAAAATGTAAATGAAACAAAATATTAAGGTCTAGAACTTGATTCAAACCTTGGTTTTAAAAGTCACATAAAACAAATTGGTAATAAATTGAAATTTTATTTGATGAATTATAAACATATTAGAAATTCATTAACTACGGATCCTCACACACATATACCTCAATACTATGATTGTTCCACATCTTCTGTATTGCATGTCTAGTTGGTGTCAGGCGTGTAAAACATCGTTAAAATTACTTGAATCATTATATAAAAGGGCCATAAAAATTCATGATAAAAAGTCTTGCCAGTATCATCACTGTAAAGTTCAAAGTAAATATAACATTTTGAGTTTTGAAAACCTTATTAAATATAATCACATTTCTGCTCTATTTAAAATTATTCATAATATTGCTGCTCCCCCTTCAATTTGTCACATTGAATTCGGAGAGAATTTCTAGAGCCACACTGTCGACAGTCAGAGGACAGTGCAGCGTTCCAAGACGTAGAACCACATATGGTCAACAATCGTTTTCTTATTCACCTGAAAATGAGCATAATATGGGCGCTTTAACACTGAAATATTGTGTTTTTCACTGCCTAACAAATCCTTACAGGGATCCACCTCACTATTATAACTATTGGGGTTAGCATGTAACCTTCAATAACCCAATTAGCCTGGAGTTACCTCTGCAGTCCAGACTCCAGCGTGGACATGGAGTAATGCACCAAAACGAGTCACAAATGCTGATAACAAACACACAAGTCAAGGCCAGGTGCTCAGACACGTGTGTGTGCATTGTATTCATTACACTGTGGAGCATGTTATGTCACATTGTGATGACTCACCTCTCGCGCAGACTGAAAACCCAGTCCCTACAAGTCTGATCATTTATTTCACTTGGTTTTAGGTTTAATGTTACGGATGAGGGTTAGGTTAAGGTTAGGTTTGAGGCTGCTATTACATGTAGCAGTTATGGTGTAGGTTACGGTAAGCCTCAAAGAAATTAATGATACAAATAATACAAGTAAAGTAACACAACAGGTTTATCAGGGACCAAGATCACCCCAGCAACTGTTCAGTCTATTGCCGTCTGGCAGACGGTACGCAGCATCCTGTCCCGCTCCACCTGTTCTCGCATTGCCTGACCTTCCTCCACAGTGCTGCGGAGGAGGGTCTGGCGAGTCCACACAGCATTCCGGGATGGGAGAAAAACATGCTCTGGTTTATTGGCATTTCTTTAAACCACCTGTGTCAAACTCAAGGCCCGGGGGCCAAATCCGGCCCCTCGCAGATTATGACCCGGCCCGCATATCAATGTAGGTTCACAATATATTTTGGCCCACCTAGTTTATGTGGCCTTTTCTGACGTTGTTGTCTTTTATTGTCGATTTCTAACTTTTTCCGACGTTGTTGTCAACCCTTCTTTAGGACTTTATGTCGACCAAACTTTAAGTGAGAAGACTATATGACATATGCAATAATACAGTCAAAGATATTTGACTTTTTTCTATTAAATAAAAGCATATCAATAAAGTAAACATGTCTGGCCCTTGATGTGATTCTTATTTTCCAGTGTGGCCCTTAGTGAAGTTGAGTTTGACACCCCTGCTTTAAACCAATTACAGTCGTCTTGGGCGGCGCTAAGCGCCGGACGGAGCAACGGTGCCTCTCCAAAATAGCCTCGAGAAGGAACTTGTTTTGGTGGAACGTGTACGTTCAAAAGTAGTTTTAGTTGTGCAACAGACAACTCAGATTGGACAGATAGTCTATCTAGCTGTCTGGATTTACCCTGCAGAGACCTGAGGAGCAGGTAACCATAGTCCTGAGGAGCAGGTAACCATAGAAATCCACCGGAGTTTAGAACAGGACATCCGACCGAAAAGAGGGACATCCAGCGGAATTTCCGGCGGCCCCTGAACAATCCCGGAAGTGAAACACCGTTGATATAGATAACGCTCCACCAGGCTCACGGTAGAGCTTCATCCTGAACTCTTGAGCTCATCACATTGACACTGCCCCTTTTATCTTATATCTTTCACTTTTTTGTTGTACTTCCTGTATATTTGTTACTTCTAATTATGCATATGCATTTACTACATTCCTGTTTACTTTCAGTTTATTCATTTGGCACTTACTGTACACCTGTCTACCACAAATATATCAATAGCGATTGAATTGTTTTTCACCATCTATTTCATTGCTATGGGTTCCGTATTGAACATTTTTCAATATTACTATTAGCAGTAATATTAAGTATTAAAGGTACTAGAAGTCATTTTAAAGCCTTTGTTTACCTGTGTCCAAAAAAAAGGGGACACGCCGAATCTCTAGATGAGCCGCAGCCAAGCCGCATCTGATTGAACCGCTCTTATCGTTAGATAAAGTTGTAAAAGCTAATGCACTTGCACTTACTACTTGTTGTCTGGAGTTTGAACCTTCAGGGTTGAAAGCACTTAATTGCAAGTCGCTTTGGATAAAAGCGTCGGCTAAATGACATGTAATGTAATATAATATATTTGGCCACATCTTGTTAAATTCTGGAGATAAATCTTTGGGCTGCTAACAGAAAACAAAGGCCTGAGGACAGGCATAAACTCTGATGACATGTCAGCCCTGAACTGAGGTAACTTGAGGAGAGGTTACTGCAGGTGAAACCATGAAAATGTGTATTTTTTTAAATAGATATGTTTGTAGATACACTTCAGCTGTGTATATGTCATGCGGGAGGCTGCTAAAATTAAGACCATAACATGACTTCATGACTCACTTGCCTTTCTAAAACCATGTTCATAAAACAGTGAGGCTTTGATGCGTGTTGAGTCATTATGTGATCAACACCTGACTCCCCTAAAATAGTAAATACATGTGTCAGTCCAGCAGACGGATTGTGTTCATGGAAGAGCTTTATCTTAATAAATAAATGTATCAGTCGTGTATTGAAAACAAGTTATTGGGTCATTAAGATCAACATGTCTATCCAACATGTGGGATAGGCGGTTTCCTATCAACAGGGTGACGCATTTAACTTTTGTCTCATGCCACAGGTCATGTGTTTGTGTTTGTATATGAGACAGATTGACATGTGGCAGTAAATGCTCCCCTTCACTCATCTGGATGTCCTGGAAAAGCCTCCACAGGTGACCCTGAACCTAAGTCCCTGACAGGTTCCTCCAGGTCGAATACAGGGGAAAGTGAAGCAATACACTCTACAAAAGGTCTATCCACTTTGCCTCTGATATCAAACTGCATTTTGGGTGTTCACGCTTTCTCCAGATAAAGCCTAAACTCATAATGAGGTGGTAAATGCCTTATATGTATTTAGGGTGTCATGAGCACTTACACTCAACTTTGACCTATCAGAAATAATTACTATTATAGATGTCACAGGGTCACGGCATAACCACAACCCTGGGGAAACTTACTACAGTCGTTATGTGTATATGTTATCGGTATGTCTATGAACTTTAACAGGGTGTGGCTTAAGTCGTGCATTAGAAAATTTGAGAAACTATCACTAGTCCACCAGACTGAAGGATACTTTCGTAGCCACCAGGTTAGGGTTAGATGCCCCTGCGCATAATTTTACACCTCCCACCTCTGAATCTCTCCTGTCTGATTCCTTTCTTTGCTACACTTTCTAAAGAATATTATAGTTTACCACATGTCTTAATTGCTAATGTTTGGATCTGTAGCCTTCTGGGCTGCTGAAGGATACCAAACACATTTTATGGAATAATCTCCTTAGCGGAGTTAATTAATCTGTCTGCCCTTGCACACATGATATCATCTCTGGATTGCCCCTGGCAAACAATGTGGCTTGTAACCAGTGCCGTGCTGTTAACTGACAAATAGTAATTAGATAACAGTTACCTCATAAAAAAGCAATTATACTACTGATTACTTCCATCAAAAGGTAAGTTCGTCTAGGCGCTATGGGAAGATAAAAAATAGTGGTGAACACACAAATAAGAAATGATGATGATGTAATGCTTCTCCGTGAACCATCACCTTATCGTGGTGGAGAGGTTTGTGTGTCTCTGTGAACCTGAGGGCTGTGTTGTCTGGAGCTTTGTGCTCCTGGTAGGGTCTCCCAAGGCAAAGTGGTCTCAGGTGAGGGGCCAGACAAAGAATGGTTCAAAAACCCCAATGAAAAAGCTAGGCAGAGATGGAGTGACCCTGCCCGGAGGAAGCCCGGGGCCCCCGTCTGGAGCCAGGCCCAGACGGCGGGCTCGTCGGCGAGCGCCTGGTGGCTGGGTTTGCCACGGAGCCCGGCCGGGCACAGCCCGAACAAGCTACGTGGCTCCCATCTCTCCAGCCCATGGGCCCACCACCTGTGGGAGGAACCGTTGGGGTCGGGTGCGATGCCACATGGGTGGCAGTGAAGGTCAGGGGCCTCGACGGACCAGACCCGGGCGGCAGACGCTGGCTCTGGGGACGTGGAACGTCACCTCTCTGTGGGGAAGGAGCCGGAACTGGTGCGGGAGGTGGGGCGCCACGGTTAGATCTGGTGGGGCTTACCCTCACGCACAGTCTTGGTTCTGGAACCATACTCCTGGATAGGGGTTGGACTCTTTTCTTCTCCGGAGTTGCCCAGGGTGTGAGGCGCCGGGCGGGTGTGGGGATACTCACAAGCCCCGGCTGGCGCCGCTGTGTTGGAGTTTACCCGGTGGACGAGAGGGTCGCCTCCCCACGCCTGCGGGTTGTGGGGGAAAACTCTGACTGTTGTTTGTGCATATGCATCAAACAGGAGTTCGGAGTATTCGGCCTTCTTGGAGACCTTGACTGGAGTCCTGCATGGGGCTCCAGTGGGGACTCCATTGTTCTGCTGGGGACTTCAACGCACACGTGGGCAATGATGGAGACACCTGGAGGCGTGATTGGGAGGAACGGCCTCCTGATCTAAACCAGAGTGGTTGTTTGTTGTTGGACTTCTGTGCTAGTCATGGATTGTCTATAACGAACACCATGTTCGAACATAGGGATGCTCATAAGTGTACCTGGTACCAGAGCACCCTAGGCCAAGGTCAATGATCGATTTCATAATCGTGTCATCTGATCTGAGGCCGTATGTTTTGGACACTCGGGTGAAGAGAGGGGCAGAGCTGTCAACCGATCACCATCTGGTGGTGAGTTGGGTCAGGGGTGGGGAAGACTCTGGACAGACCTGGTAAGCCCAAGCGTGTAGTGCGGGTAAATTGGGAACGTCTGGAGGAGGCCCCTGTCCAACAGACTTTCAACTCACACCTCCGGGCGGAGCTTTTCGTGCATCCCTGTGGAGGCTGGGGGCATTGAACCCGAGTGGACAATGTTCAAAGTTTCCATTGCTGAAGCTGCGGCGAGGAGCTGTGGTCTTAGGGTCTTAGGTGCCTCAAGGGGCGGTAACCCACGAACACCGTGGTGGACACCGGTGGTCAGGGAAGCCGTCCGACTGAAGAAGGAGTCTTTCCGGGATATGTTATCCCGGAGGACTCGGAGGCAGTTGCAGGGCACCGAAGGGCCCGAAGGGCTGCAGCCTCTGCCGTGAAAGAGGCAAAGCAGCGGGTGTGGGAGAAGTTTGGAGAAGACATGGAGAAGGACTTTCGGTCGGCACCAAAGTGCTTCTGGAAAACTGTTCGCCACCTCAGGAGGGGAAGCGGGGAACCATCCAAGCTGTGTACAGTAAGGATGGGACACTGTTGACCTCAACTGAGGAGGTAATAGGGCGGTGGAAGGAGCACTTTGAGGAACTCCTGAATCCGACTAATACGCCCTCTATGTTAGAGGCAGAGCTGGAGGATAATGGGGGATTGTCGTCGATTTCCCAGGCGGAAGTCACTGATGTAGTCAAACAACTCCACAGTGGCAAAGCCCCGGGGATTGATTAGATCCATCCAGAAATGCTCAAGGCTCTGGGTGTGGAGGGGCTGTCCTGGTTGACACGCCTCTTCAACATTGCGTGGAAGTCTGGGACGGTGCCAAAGGAGTGGCAGACTGGGGTGGTGGTTCCCCTTTTTAAAAAGGGGGGACCAGAGGGTGTGTGTCAATTACAGGTGTATCACACTTCTCAGCCTCCCTGGTAAAGTCTACTCCAAGGTGCTGGAAAGGAGGGTTCGGCCGATAGTCGAACCTTGGGTTGAGGAGGAACAATGCGGATTCCGTCCTGGTCGTGGAACAACGGACCAGCTCTTCACTCGCAAGGATCCTGGAGGGAGCCTGGGAGTATGCCCAACCCGGTCTACATGTGTTTTGTGGATTTGGAGAAGGCGATGACCGGGTCCCCGGGAGATACTGTGGGAGGTGCTGCGGGAGTATGGGGTGAGGGGGTCTCTACTCAGGGCCATCCAATCTCTGTATGACCAAAGTGAGAGCTGTGTCCGGGTTCTCGGTAGTAAGTCGGACTCGTTTCAGGTGAGGGTTGGCCTCCGCCAGGGCTGCGCTTTGTCACCAATCCTGTTTGTAATATTTATGGACAGGATATCGAGGCGTAGTCGGGGTGGGGAGGGGTTGCAGTTTGGTGGGCTGGGGATCTCATTGCTGCTCTTTGCAGATGATGTGGTCCTGATGGCATCATCGGCCTGCGACCTTCAGCACTCACTGGATCGGTTCGCAACCGAGTGTGAAGCGGTTGGGATGAGGATCAGCACCTCCAAATCTGAGGCCATGGTTCTCAGCAGGAAACCGATGGAATGCCTTCTCCAGGTAGGGAATGAGTCCTTACCCCAAGTGAAGGAGTTCAAGTACCTTGGGGTTTTGTTCGCGAGTGAGGGACAATGGAGCGGGAGATTGGTCGGAGAATCGGGCGCAGCGGGTGCGGTATTGCATTCAATCTATCGCACCGTTAGACGAAAAGAGAGCTTAGCCAGAAGGCAAAGCTCTCGATCTACCGGTCAGTTTTCGTTCCTACCCTCACCTATGGTCATGAAGGCTGGGTCATGACCGAAAGAACGAGATCCAGGGTACAAGCGGCTGAAATGGGTTTCCTCAGGAGGGTGGCTGGCGTCTCCCTTAGAGATAGGGGTGAGAAGTTCAGTCATCCGTGAGGAGCTCGGAGAGAGCCGCTGCTCCTTTTGCGTCGAAAGGAGCCAGTTGAGGTGGTTCGGGCATCTGGTAAGGATGCCCCCTGGGCGCCTCCCTAGGGAGGTGTTCCAGGCACGTCCAGCTGGGAGGAGGCCTCGGGGAAGACCCAGGACTAGGTGGAGGGATTATATCTCCTGGCCTGGGAACGCCTCGGGATCCCCCAGTCGGAGCTGGTTAATGTTGCTCGGGAAAGGGAAGTTTGGGGTCCCCTGCTGGAGCTGCTCCCCCCGCGACCCGACACCGGATAAGCGGACGAAGATGGATGGATGGATGGATGGACGATGTAATAAAATAACAATTGTAATGAATTGTAAGCTATTTGCCAAACAGTAGGCTAATAAAAAAAAACATATGTATTACAGTAGTCTTATCACATCATTGTCATAATTGCTCCACACGTTGTTCTGTTATGCTATTTTATGTCACTAGGTGGTAGTATTTAGCCTTGGTTCCATAAAAAAAAAAATATACGAAATGGATTCTACCAGAAGAGGAGGGACTTTGCCTCTGGTAATACCAGAGCCCGTCTACGGAGAACCTGTTCACTCCCTATTAAGCCCCATTGTACCGAATTTGGTTGCATTTCCACCAGAGTTCCACTGGGGGTGATCATGGGCGAGTGCAAAATGAATGGGAGTCTATGGAGCTAGACGGCTAAATTTGTCTCTTTCGCCTGATTCTCATTGAGAAATCTCAGATGTGATTGTAGTTTTTGCAAGTTCAACCTGGATTATAAGTCGAAAGTTGAATGAACGAGTACTTGTGTCCTTTTGATTTCTTACAGGTTGAGTCGTTGTTGCCCATAACACGCTAGCATTCTGCTAATGAATGCTGATTGGTCAGTGAAGGACTCATTACGACCAGAGATCCCCCTTGATGGCATCCGAAGCAGAACCAGAATGTCAGAGCCCGTCTACGGGCATTCTCTGAGAATGTTAAGGTGGACTTTTTCGCCCGAGTTCTTTTTTTGTCCGCAGCAACATATATTTGCCTATCGCTTTGTATGTACTGTGAAAGCATAACCTGTCAGCTGTGTTGTCGATGCCTCAAGAGAAAAAAGGAAGTGACACAGAGCTTGCCGTAAATCAGTATCTCTGGCCGTACGATGTGTATGACGTCATTGACATTTTAATATTAGGTATTGCGGCTGTAAGCAGTCCAAAAAAGTGCTTCCGCGAGGGGCTAAACAATGAGAGATACACACTGTGACGCGCTCAAGATTGTATTGCAATGATTTTCTTCTTCTTCTTCCACACGTAAAATACACTTAGCACTGCAGTTACCAAATGTAATTGTTACCTGGTGAGTAGAGTAATTGCATTAATGCAGCGTGATGCGGTCAACAGAAAGTGTTCGCTCCCAGGCTCACCCCCCTCTCTGTCAATGCCCAAAAAAAAAAAACAGATGCACAGGTGAAGCAAACAAATAGATTATCACTTCCGCTCAAACCGCAATGAAAACGCCCACCTACAATATCAGTGCACCACACAATAATCAACAAACAACATAAATGAGACCAAAAAAAACATCCAATATGTGGCTTCTACAAAAGGCTTTTCAGAACAAAAAAAACTACTTTAAAAAAATATAACACCCAGCAGTAAACTAACAGTAAAACAACAATAAACTACAGATGAATAAAGACAGATATATATATATATATATATATATATATATATATATATATATATATATATATATATATATATAGATTATTAATAATTTATTGCACAGTGCTGTTCTGTCCTCTTTACCCTATTCCCCCACCCACCCCCCCGAGTGAGGAGTTGTAGAGTATGATGGCATGAGGGACAAAGGAGTTCTTGAGTCTGTTGGTCCTATGCAACATTCAAATTACTAGACAAAAAATGATATCCTGAGAAAAGTGGATTTTCAGGGGTATAGCTCCATAGACCTCCATTCATTCTGCACTTGCCCGTAAGCGCCCTCATGTGGAACCAGAGTGGAACTGCAACTAGTTCAGAAGCCAGAAGTACGCAGAGAGTGGAAGTTCTCCCCTTATTAGAAATTATCTGGTGAACTCGCCTCCGATACACTAGGTGGCGGCATGTACCTTTCATGCTAGTTTGTTGCCCAATATTAAACGAAGACGAAGTTGAAGCACAACCATGGACGTATAGCTTCCGGCGTGTGTGAAATTCAATGAATTAGTCAGTGTCACTAGCAAAATAACAATGTTTTCTGTGAATATTCTGCGTGGACTAAGACCCTGTGTTGTTGCTCGGTCCTTCAGTAACATTCACACTACGGCCGCGCGACACGCTGCGCCGTTGAACGTGTCTTGTTTCCGAGGAGTGAGTGGGAGCCAGCTAACGTCACATGCTAACAGAAGGTCGTTCCTCAACATAAACAACAAGGTATTTAACTCCGGTTTGACATTGTGTTTTCTTGACGGATACATGGCGTAGTCGGCAAACTAATACTTAACATGACTAATGTAACGTTATATACAAAACGTTAGCTTGATTAGCGTCAGCCGCTAAAGTAACTGGAATCTCACATTCATTCCGCCTAAAGACTAGTTAGCTATACATGTGCCCTTTCCAAACTTCATTTTAAAAGTGTCTGCGACGCTGTAATTAAATTCCGATTCAGCAGTTAAAACGACTAATCATGGCACTGTCGTCACAGGTTTAGCTTACTGTGCTGCGTTGAAACAACCATAGACTGTACTAATAATAACAGTCTATGGAAACAACCCATGGCTGGAATACCAATCGGATCTCACAGCTTGATTATAATGCGTGGAACGTCAACTATTAGTATTTGACATTTTTTAATACAATAAACTAGAGCTGAGCAATATATCGATATTGATATCGTGATACAAGACTAGATATGTCTTAGATTTTGGATATCGTGATATGACATAAGTGTTGTCTTTTCCTGGTTTTAAAGGCTGCATTACAGTAAAGTGATGTACTTTTCTAAACCTACCAGACTGTTGTAACTGTTCTATTATTTGCCTTTTCCCACTTAGTCATTATATCCACATTACTGATGATTATTTATCAAAAATCTCTTTGTGTAAATAGTTTGTGAAAGCACCAATAGTCAACACTACAATATTGTTGCGGTATCGATATCAAGGTATTTGGTCAAAAATATTGTGATATTTGATTTTCTCCATATTGCCCAACCCTACAATAAACCATATTGTAGTTCTGTAGACTGCAGGAACCACAGACAGGGTGTAAAAACAGACTGAAGAGAGAAATGTCTTGGAAGATCACTTGCAGTTGTAGCTTCTTTCTTTCCACAATCTGATTGTGGAGCCCACTTGTGCGTGTTTATTAAAATATAGATAGAAACAGGGGTGAGGTGAGAGATGCAGTAGTGTATTATGTACCTGAAATATGTCTTGTGTATGTTCCATTGAGTTTAAAACATGTTTTGGTTTTTTATCAGAGGGGATATGGTATTGTAAGTTTGTTGTGTGTGTGTGTGTGTGTGTGTGTGTGTGTGTGTGTGTGTGAGATTATGGACACACCTCCAACACAGCTGCGGATCATAATGTGATCATGATTTGGATTTAAGCACTGTGCCACTTTACTACTACACGTCTCGAGAAAGGTCCTTGTGACTAGTCCTTGTGACTAGCGGTGTGAATATTCACTGGTCTCTCGATTCCATCCAAACCGATATCTCGATGCATCACGATATGTCACCTCCTCAATATTATTATTTATTGCGACACATGGTTTTCAGCAACAAATTCAAGCAGTCAGATATATTATGAACTCCCCTTTTATTGTATCTGCTCTTAAAAAAGACACTTCCTGAATGTAGCAGAGTTTTAACACCGCAGACAATAGAGTCTCACATAAAAAAGCCATTACTTCAATAACACACAACATACAGTGCATGTAGACCAAAGAGGAAGAAAAAAAAGACTAGTGGGTTCTTGCGATTAGCAGGCTATGAAATTCCTTTTACCATCTAAGTGTCCTGTGTCTGCGACCAGATAGGAGTCGGGTATAAAATGTGTTGAGCGCTTCTTGTTTTCTTTTCTTTTTTTTAAATACAAAGCATAGATGGGAAGCCATTTAGAATGATATTGTGCCTTACAGTCATCACAACAGACTTTTGTCAAGACTTAACAGAGTAGCTAAACCCTGCCAAAGCCAGCTTTAATTGTGTGTTTTTTCTTCGGTGTCTTTGATTAGGTGCAGTCCCGCTGTCCGTCCAGCCGCTGTCTGTCTGCGGCGACCCACTCCGAGGATGGGAACCTCATTTACACCGGCAGCCTGGGCGCTGCTGTTCGAGGTAGTCCCTTTCACCTTGTTTTAGTTTTTTTTCACCCCACAGTAAATCAAGGACACACATCCATCCATAATAATGCAGATTAACTTAACACATGTGATGGAAAACCTTCCAGATGACAAGTAACAGCCAAATGAGAATCTAAGACTAAGTATTTAAACCTTAATTTCAATGGGAAAATAATTTTCACACTGTGTGTGTGTGTGTGTGTGTGTGTGTGTGTGTGTGTGTGTGTGTGTGTGTGTGTGTGTGTGTGTGTGTGTGGTACAGCAGCAGGGGCGGGGAGTTGCTGCATCCCTAGAACTAGAAGGCTCATTGGTTTGCTGTTCACTGGCTACCGGTGTCATATGCCAAAAAGTGTGCATCCTCCAAAAGATTGCTGTGTAGCCTACAAGCAAAAACAATCATACATAGACACGTGTTCGATGAATGCCCAGGCTCTTGGGCTCTCCAGTAGGGTTGCACCAAAATGGTGCTTTCTGTTTACCAAATGTACCGGCTACCCCCTAGCTTTGAACCAAGTGCTACTAAACAAACAGTCACCACTGTCACTAGTGGTGGGCGAATGACAGACCAGTGACGTTTGAAGCATCGTACGTCATCGGTCACGTGGTATTCCACAGCGATCCCCACCAGTTGGGTCATGTATACTGTATAATACTTCCACTGCCGGGATTGTTGTGGGTTGATCTCATGAAGTGGCGTATGTATGACACGGCAATTAGTATGCCGTTATTGGCGTGTTATCAAGACGCATACTTGTTTTTTAGTGTGTTTATAAACCCCATTTGGCCTCCATTGACTTATACAACCTTGCGATTGCGTTTGAATTGACACCGTAGCGAGTAGTATGTAAGGGCGGAAATCCGCGTAGGGAGGTTGGTCGGGGTGGCGGATGGGTAAAACACAGGACTTAGACCCAGGAGAGCGGCCATTGGGTCCCACATGTGACTTTGTGTCCCGCGTGTTTGTTTTCCTAAACCCAACCAGTTCTTCTTTTCCTAAACTGTAGCCTCGCGTTAACGCGTATGTTTACGCTGTGACGTTGCAGACTGCCGTCCGCTGTATACAGCGTAGACATACACGATGATAGCTCAAAATGCGTACAGATAACAAGTGGCGTGTATGTTTACGCGGACTCGTATGATGTCCTGTTGAAACTGCGGTGGATTTGTGAGGACTATGGTTAACTGCTCCTCAGATCTCTGCAGGGTAAATCCAGACAGCTAGCTAGACTATCTGTCCAATCGGAGTTTTCTGTTGCACGACTAAAACAACTTTTGAACGTACACCAAAACAAGTTCCTTCCCGAGGCTATTTTGCAGCAGCATTGCCATTGTGTCCGGCGCCTAGCGCTGCCCAAGACGATTGTGATTGGTTTAGAGACATGCCAAAAAACCAGAGCACATTTTTTTTCCCCCCATCCTTGAATGCTGCGTGGACTAGCCAGATCCTCCTCCGCAGCACTTTGGAGTAGAGGTCGACCGATTCATCGGTTTTGCCGATTAATCAGCACCGATAGTTGATTGGTGGAACTATCTTATCGGCAAAAATCCATGCCGATAGTTTTTTCTGGTTGCGTCCGTTGCTGGAGCGGCTGAGAAGCGCATGCTGTCATTCATTACACATTACACGAGAGCTGAGAAGGGTCTGCTGGCATCATGCATTACAATAGCGGCCTCTAGAGGCGAAATAACAACTATCACTGATGCCTGGTGTTGTTTATTTTCGACACGTGTTACTGCGCGCTGCACGGAGAGCACATGCTGTGCGGAGAAGGCTGACATCAGATGCGCGTTTAAAGCATCGACAGCAAAAAGGTTTGTTATATCATTGCTGCATTAGTAGAGAAAGAACACCACAACAGTATGTTTGTTTGTTTGTTTGCTTTGGCTGAGATGACGCTAAACATTAGCAGTAGGCTAACTTACCTCAAGCGGTTAAAACACTGACAAAGATGAACGCAGGTCCGACCCAAATCGTCCATTATCCGACTAGTGGCTGCCGCTGGAGAATTGAGATGTGTAGAATCGACAGCGCATTCATTTTAAAATCCTCAGCGGAGAAACATCAACAACTGCCCGAAAGCACGGTACTAGCATCATATGGTGGAGAGAGATAGAGAGAGACTAGAGAGAGCGAGCGTTATATGGTGGAGAGACATAGAGAGAGACTGAAGTGAAGGAGCGTTATATGGTGGAGAGACATAGAGAGAGACAGAAGAGAGGGAGCGCCGGCGCTAGAACAAAGCCGTGAATCGGAGATATAAAACGTGTTTTCGCCGATTCATCTCTAGAAATGCGACTGTAGCGAGCATGTCACTATCACTAACGTTATCCACATTTATATTTACACGTTACAAATGATATATCCCGCTTCAAAAAAGTCTAAAAGTCGGAAGTTAGAATGAATGCATTGTGCAAAGAGTGGTTGCTATGGAGACGATACACAGTGTTGAGTTCCGTTGCTCTGATTGGTTGTAGGTCTATCCAATGAATACAGAGGCATTTATTTCCCTGGTTCTGTTGGAACACGCCCCATAATCACAGCCCAATGGAGCGGTTTCAGACTCACATTCTGACTAGAATCTGAGTAGGACCTGTCAGGCTAGGTCTAAACCGTTCTACAGAGAAGAATGGCGTCACGGTTTTGAGATTTGGCATACATTTGGGCCTTTTTTGAAGAAATGTAAATAGTTTGTCCTTTATATGAATTATAATGCTCATTATGTTTATTTTTGCCCTGGATGACTCCAAATATGTAGGATAACTGTTTTAGACAACACACATGCTTGTGTAGCATTGCTGTGGGTGTAATATCAATAAATATGACATTATTATTTTGATTATTGGCAAAAGCGTCTGGACTTTTTTTGAAAAAATGTATGTATTTTGTCAACTGTTTTATCCAATATCAATTCTAAATACTATCGGTCGATTAATCGGTTATCGGCAAATACGGCCCAACCTAACTATTGGTATCGGTAAAATCCACTATCGGTCGACCTCTACTTTGGAGGAAGACTAGGAGAAGTGTAACCATGGCTTCTGTAACCTTGGTTCTCTGAATCTTCTCTTTTGCCAGGGGTGAAGATGTTTTCTTACAGCACCAGCGGGGCCAGCCTCTTCCTCATGCCCCACATCCTCCTGAAGACCGGAGTCCAGGGCTTCGTCATGAAGGCCGCGTTCTGTGGAGTCATTGGATTCTTCACCTTCCTCACCCCCGTCCTCCTCCACCTCATCACCAAGGGCTACGTGGTGCGCCTGTACCACAACCGCGACACCGACACCTACACGGCCATCACCTACAGCGTGCTGCTCACTGAGAAAAGGAGCGTGTTTCACCAGAGGCAGGTCAGGATCCCAGCCGTCAGCAAGATGTTCACCACCTTGTACGCAGGCGAAATGGGGCTGCTGGTAAACCCGGACATGTTCCCCATTCCACATGACTACAACCACCTGATGGGCTACGATAAGCCCTTCAGCTTCGACACGGACGACATAGATAGACCTGATAAGAGCTGAACCACGGGGTTGATTGTGGTTTTAGCATTTGAATTGTATCCGCAACTCCAAACTGCACAGTACATACACAAACATTTCAACTAGGGTGGAATATCCACAGGGGACTTTATTAATAACTCTCAACTAGATTTCCAGATGTTTTTTCTGGCAATGTTTTCATGTTAATAAATTATAACGTCATTATCATGACCTGTTTCCTTTTATTGATCTATGCAAATGTGCAGTGTTTCCTCTATGTTGATTTTGTAGTGGCGGCCCGCCATTGCAAAATTTCTGCCGCCACGGTATCAGAAATAGGGCAGACACACAATTTAGTCGCGGTTGCTTATTAAATTATCCTGTATAATGCACTGCCCAATGGGCCTTTTTCACAGCAGACATTTTGACTTGTCATAGTAGGAAAAGCCCAGCTGAAATTGATAACCTTAACGATGGCTCAGTTCCATCAAGTGTCCCAGTAAGCTATTTCAGTGAGTCAGCATGTACAATACCAGGGCCTCTCCTAAGTGGAATGCAGCCATCATTAATGGTTTAATACCAGGGCCTCTCCTAAGTGGAATGCAGCCATCAGTAATGGTTTAATACCAGGGCCTCTCCTAAGTGGAATGCAGCCATCATTAATGGGTTTGAATACACCTGTGCTTTTCCTACTATGACATGTCAACATGTCTGCCGTGAAAAAGGTCTATTGGCTGCCGCTCACATTGCAGTTTAACAACAAGTAGAACTATTCAGAGGTTATTGGCCTGTCCAGTTTAACTCCACATACTGTTGTGTTGATGGAGTTTATTGTCAAAACGTTCACTTTCTTCCGAGTCAACTATTAAACGAACAGCTCCGCCAAAAAACGTCACCGCGGTGGGTCCGTTCTACTTCGATGACGTTCAACTTGTCAGCTCATCGTCCTGATGTGGAAACATTAAAACGGTAGATGAGTCAGTGTAATATTTCATTCTATACTTTGGGTTTTGGTTTCCCTAAAGGAAAAATGCAGTCCCTTTCTGACTTTCAGGACATAAACCAAATTTCATTCATTCATTATCATCATCTGTTTTCAAACATGAAATGATTTCATACTGCTGTCTCAGTTGGGCTGGATATTGCAGTGGAGATGGCTAGACTACTAAATATGCCTGGTGTTACTGAGAAGATGAAGAGTACAGAGTCTTTATGTTGTTTTTAATGGGGAATCATGGAACTGGTTTATTTATGGATGACTGTCAAACATTAGTGTTTTAGTACAAGTGCTGAGTTAGGGTACTGATTAAGGCTACAATGTCTTTGAAGAACGTAAAAAAATGTTTTTCCACAAAACCCATTTTTCATTTTACAAAAGTAGCCTAATTTCACACATTTTTAAACACAAGCAGCCGTACAACAACTTTGCAGAAATACAATACAGTCTCAAATGGGCACTTTTGATTCCAATCAAGAACTCTATGATTAGGTTTTGCATTTTTTGTTACATTTTATACATTTGATCTGTTTAGTTTGGGTTACACTAAAGCTTTAAAGGGGTTTTCTTTGCTTTTCCAAAGTAAAAGAAAAAGTCAAATTGAGGCATTAAAGCACCATTAACTGTTTTTAAGATTGACCTTAAAAAGTTGTTAGGGCAAACATTCTAGTAAACAGTTGCTAACTTACACATCCGTCACGCGCACATTACAAACTGCTGAAGTGGGCCTATGCTAAAATGCTAATTTAATTTATTGGTTACGTAAGTAATATTGATTGGTGCAGTTTATATTCAGAGATGTAATGGTCACTCAATTTATATCAATGGGTCCAAAGAAATGATTGACACTTGAAATTTTTTTCAGAGAATGTGTCCCATACTAAATTACATTTCACATACTTTTCTGCATATTTCGTATCTACTGTATACTTCTAATGTAGGTGTCACCAGTTTCCAGGACAACATTGGCTGCATGGAGGGTTTCATTCCCTAACTTCTGTTGTGTCCTACACATCTTACTTTTTGATAACAAAATTCAAAAATGAATGAGGTACTACCACTGTCCAACTTCTTTAAAAATCAAGCCTTTAATCACTAAATCTTAAACAATACTTGATGTAATCATGAATTTCCCACTTTCACCCATTCTGCCTGCATAACCAAGGGTCACATGAATCATTTTTTTCCATCAACGGCAACCTTTATTCTTCATTTAAAAAAAAAAAAAAATAAATCTCTGCAGCATCACTCAAGACTAGCCATCTTATTCATTTGAATACCTCAAGTGACTCATTTTCTTTCTTTTGAATCAACCCGTGATTCGACAAAACACTCCTAAAACATCAGCAGCGATGGTCAAACATAACCCATGACCAGATTAATATATTTCGTAATTTTAACGGCTTTCAGTTTGGAAAACTGAACAGCATTTGCGTAGCACATTAGCATTCAAAATAAATAAAACAAAACAAATACTGTATTTTCAATACATGCATTTTCCCTTTATAAAAGACTTGCACGAATGACCTTTTAGGCTGCCAAAAGTAGTGTTGGCAACTAAAAAAATCCAATGTTTCTGTGCCTTGTTTTGTTTGATCCATTCGATTTGTACTGACCTACAGTAGATGCATATAACGGCTCATACTCGGCGTTCCTTGCTTGTTTCAAGACAAACATTTGCTAATGTTTTTGTCAAAAATATTTCATCAATTAAAGCTATAGTGCGTAGTTTCTGTCGCCCCCATGAGGAATTCTAAGTAATGACAGTATCCACATGATACAAGCCTTCTGTGATCGCCCACCCCCTCCGGAGTAATGTGACCCGGAATTGGAGAGAGTTTAACACTGTCAGCCAAGATTACATCTTTTACTGCCTAGAGTAGAAAAAACTGTTGAAACTGGAGCGTTCAGAACAGTCGGAAATCGGAACGTTTTAGCTCATGGGGATTTCTCTTAAATAACTTTACCTCATTATTTAAAACGTTTATGAAAATCCAACATTATGACATTATAGATATTGACAGGAAATACGGAAAAGCATAATAGTTCCACTTTAACTTTAAGTTGACTCTACAAAACTCTTGATTCTGTGAATCCATGCAGTTACAAATAATCCAAACATTAGTCAAGGGTTGATAAAATGTTTAAGGCCTAGACAACCACAGCATGTTGGTAGTCCGGTTTATGACTTCGTCATCAGTCGACTCGAAGAACTGGAGTCAGTGAGTGGCAGCATGCCTGGTGTGGAACAGATTCAGGCAGAAGGGACTGGGGAGGGAGAGAGAGAGAGAGAAAGAGGAATTTGCTTTAGAATTCTACATTTTATTGATTGAGGCTTCTCCTTTGTATATTTAATATCGTCACCTTCCTAAAATAATTGCCTAAGTCATTTTTTCAGGTTTTTCAGAAAACACAAAGAATAAAACTGCCTAAGTCACATGCTTGACATACGCAATTTTACTAAAGGTGTAGAATCACATGACCTGTTCAACTGAGGATGTAGGCAATTTTACCAGAGGTGGCCAGCACCATGAGGAGATGATTTAGGCAAAGAAATCATTTTTGTTAAAAGTAATTTTTTCAGGTTTTTCGGAAAACACAAAAAATAAAACTGGGCAACAAAATCATTTTTGTTAAAAAATGACTTAGGCAATTATTTTAGGAAGGTGACGATATGGAGGATGACATGAGAAATAATACACATTTCTGTACAGTGGTCAGTTAAAGGAACACGCCGACTTATTGGGACTTTAGCTTATTCACCGTATCCCCCAGAGTTAGATAAGTCCATACATACCCTTCTCATCTCTGTGCGTGTCGTAACTCTGTCTGACGCACCCAGCGCTAGCCTAGCTTAGCACAGATCCTGGAGGTAACCGGCTCCATCTAGCCTACTGCTCCCAATATGTGACAAAATGTGATTTGTATAGTCACAGCGTGTACAAATAACAAGGTCACATGAGACACAGCCATCTTCTAACCATATACATCCTGGGAACTATATTCTCAGAAGGCGAAGCACTGCTACTTCTGCTACTTGGGCGGAGTGATTTGCTCGCAGCACCTCAGAAGCCTCGTTGTGAGGAGCAGAGAGTTCTCCTGGAGTTCACTCAGAGTTGGAGTAATATCACTCCGCCCAAGTAGCAGTGCTTCACCTTCTGAGAATATAGTTCCCAGTATGTATACGGTTAGAAGATGGCTGTGTCTCATGTGACCTTGTTATTTGTACACCCTGTGACTATACAAATCACAACATGTAAACAGGAACATGTTGGCCTTATTTTGTCACTTCTTTGTAGCAGTAGGCTAGATGGAGCCAGTTACCTCCATGATCTGTGCTAGGCTAAGCTAGCGGTGGGTGCGTCAGACAGAGTTACAACACGCACGGAGATGAGAAGGGTATGTATTGACTTGTCTAACTCTGGGGGATACACCAAATAAGACAAAGTCCCAATAAGTCGGGGTGCTCTTTTTAAATGTTTCAGCTTATTTACCTGTTAGTGCTGTATCGTTTTGATACACTGCATTTCAAAAGTGCATTTTAAATAGGACTGCGCGATATGAGGAAAACATCTAGTTGCGATTATTTTGACTGATATTGCGATTGCAATATGATTCACCATGATCATTTATGTAAGGGTTAATGCCCGACGAGGTGTCCATTGTCAGGTAATAATGGACAACGGCGAGGCGTGAACAGTCCGTTCTCCTTTTTATGAAATAATTAAAATGAAATAAAAAATGTAAATGATTATAGTGTGATTTTTGCGAGGATCTGTACCAAACAAACATTTTGTTCTTTAGTCTGTAGGATCGGATTTGTATGCCGGGATGTCTAATAATAACACAATAACACAATAAAATTGCCATAAATTGTGCAGCCCTGATTTTAAATGGAACAAGAAATGGACACTCACCTTTTGATCTGCGTGGCGAAGGTAGACGAGCTTCGCACCAGCTTCTTAGAAGAGGAGGAAGAAGAGGGCAAGGAGAGGGGGGCTCTGGGGGACTTTGGGGGTGGGAGGATGGAGCAATGAGAGGCCTTGGACAGGTTTAACCTGAATAAAAAAAAACACATTAGAACAGAGGTATGTTTTTTGATATTTTCCAAACCATTTAAATAGAATGCTAACCATCATACCAGCATAATGTAAAAATGTGAGCGGAAAATTTGAACTAACAAAACCACACCAATTGACTAATGAAAACACAAGTATAACTTTATGCTGCGCATACAAAACATGACTGAACTGTATATGTGTCATGACAAAATATTTGATGATAAGATGTAATCCTTAAAAGCTCTGCACACATTTCACATGTCTCTGAAGTAAAGGCTGGACTACAATAGAGCTGTTTGGAGCAGTTTGTGAACAGTGTTTTCTGTTGGAGATGGTAAGTCCCTTTGGGGGGGACTTTGGGCTTTTTCACTTTGTACGTAGTACAATATAGTTATGATCGAGTTGTACCTCGAAGAGGAGGAGGCCGATCTAGGTGGTCGTTTTCCTTTCAGTGCTTTCAGTTTGTCTCCCTGAGACAGACTGCCTTCACCACTGTAATTCTACACACACACACACGGGAAGATTGAGAGAGAGAACGAGAGTAATATCAGTATGAAAAGAAAACATTTTTCAAGTTGAACTTTCAAGAAAAAGTCTTAAAATGAACATATTGTAAATATAAACCACTTGTCTGTTTATAGTTTTAGGTATTGCTATCATCATTGACAGGGGACCAATAATAAAGAGGCCAGAAAGTTATTTCATTCACTATTTTATTACTTTTCTGAGTTGTTTTCGTCACTGATCGCTAGTTTTAGATGCATATACATTTGCTTGCACGCACTATTTGTGAACATACTTTATTAGCGATCCATCAGTGTGTAACCCCATTCTATATCATGTATGTACATATCAATAAAACATTTATCACAAAAACAAATACAAAGATGCCAGAAAGTTCGGCCCCCTCACCTCATCCAAGCTGTATGATTTATAAAGGGTGGTGTTGATTGACAGGTCGTCCATGCTGGAGAGTAGGTGGGACATGGCTTCCTGTTTCCCTCCCTCGGAGTCGGCGCTGTGAAGCTGCTGCTGCTGCTGCTGACGCAGCTGCTGGAGCTGCTGCCGGCGACTCAGCCTCTGCTGGAGGAGCTTCTGTTTGGAGCGATGGACATCACCCTGGACCCACAAACTGTGCTGTTTCCTACACACACACACACACAAACTTTTTGTCACTTCAGTCCTTCACACTGTCTGGAAAGGTGATGACCAGAAGAAGAGAGCAAATGGTGCTCTTCTCATTGGTGTAAATTAGGGCTGCTCCCTCTTAGTCGATTAGTCGACTAATCGGTCGTTTTGGTCTTAGTCAACTTCGATTTCTTTAGTCGATTAGTTAGATGTTTTATGCTTTTTTTCATGCTGAATTAAACGTATGAAACGTACGAGCACATCTCTGGTAAACACAAGAATTATGGGTTGACATTTTGCCTAATAGATATCACCGTGAAACCTACTTTGATTACTTTCATTAAGGCGATTATTTGTTGTATTACACGTTTTCTGAAATGTGTTTAAATATGCAAAGGAGGCTATTATCTTATTCAATATTTGCATCCTTTTGCATGACTCTTTGCGGAGAAACTCAGATTTACAGATCTGTCGATTAAATCAACTAATCGATTAGTCGATACAATTGAATGAGTGTTAGTCGACTAAGAATTTCTTCAATCAAACACAGCCCTACTGTAAATATCTTTTTAATTGTCCTTTTTCATCCTTCCATTCATCCTGGTAATGTATCTGCCAGTCCTTCTGTCCATTATTAATAATACAGTATTAATATAATCTTCCCTTTACGCTATCTATTTGAAAAGAAGCCCTGAAGAAGCTTACAGGACTCTGATCTCAGGAAACAACACAAGCTACCTGCCGTTCAGGTAACACACACACACACACACACACACACACACACTGTACATTGATCTGTCAAATTCTTGAGTCAGGTGTGATTGCTGGTCGAAAGTATTTTTTGCATGCAGTAATTGATGACAAAAATGAAACGCAGAATTGTCTCCTACATAATTTTAGTAGGACCAGCACAAATCACCTGACTAAAGGAAATTCTTATGGAAATAAGTGAATATCTAACTACACACTTGCGTCGTTTGTAACTGGCTAAACAAGCTTTGACCCTGAACAGGACTTTAGGAGTCTACAGCCATGTTAGCGGCTCTGCAAAGCTGTGAGATACCATCCTCATGATGACAATGCAGCAGGACGGTGTATGTGAGATTGAGTCCAAATAAATGACCTTATTGTTTTGTGTGTGTGTGTGTGTGTTCATGGTTCACACCTGTAACTAGAGCTGCAAAGAGTTGTCAACTACTAAAGCTATAGTGCGTAGTTTCTGTCACCCCCATGAGGAATTCTAAGTAATGACAACAACGCTGTCAGCGCATCCACATGATACGAGACTTCCGTGATGGCGCACCGCCCCCACCCCCCTACTTCACCCCCCCACTCCACGCAGTTGCTTGTAACCAAGGAGAACACGGAGGATTAAAAAATATGAAGAAGATGTAATTATCTTCACTCGATTTTCTGCGCGCGAAAGTCGAGAGTTGTGTGGAGCTGATAGCTGATCTTAATTAGCTTTGTAGCAACTCATTTGGCAATGGCTTGAATGTAATGGACGTTCATTAATAATAAAAAGGTTACACACTAATGCTTTAAACTAATTAATCTTTTGAATCTTTTTTTTTATGAAACAAAATAACAACTCTCTGATTCCAGCTTCTTAAATATGAATAGCTTCTAATTTCTTTACCAAGTTGGACAAACCAAGACATTTGCGGACATCATCTTCTTCTTTTGGAAACGCTGATTGATATTTTTCACCTTTAACTGACATTTTATAGACCAAACAACTAATCCATTAATCGAGAAAATAATCGACAATGAACAAAAATTGGTAGTTGCAGCCCTTCTGGAAACCTGGTCCGTTCTATGTGTGATAGTTGAGGTTAGGCATTGACCTCGAATGGTTAGGGTCAAGATAGTCGCATTTCCCGTACAGATTAACAGTATAAAAAAAAAACAGCTGTATCTTTTAATCTTAAACTATAGGTGAGGCTGACAGGAATTACATTTTAATGTCTACTATCATAAAATGGAAATTTAGACCGGTTGGTCCCGCTGTAAAAAAAGAAAAAAGTAATGTCAAGTCATTAGGATTCATCCTCTCAAAATACCATGGCAATCCATCAAACAGCTGTCAATGCATTTCACTCTGAACCAAAATGACTAGTCCAGAATTGTCTATGATTATCCTCAGAGCCATCTCTCCAAGGTGAAAACAAGCGATAGAGCCGCAACTGAGACTGAAACTCACTCCTCTAAGAAGTTCTGCTGGGGACCAATGATGGATCCAGGCCGGCAAATTCTGTTCCACGCAATGGCCTCCGCTGCAGTGAACCGGTAGTGCTTCATCAGGTAGCAGCCAATCAGAGTGCCTGTACGGCCCAGGCCAGCTGTGATTGGATGAAATGTTTCAAAAGAGAAGGTTCGGAGTTACAGGTTTGAAACAAATGAAGAGAAAGTTTAAGACCTAGACTTGCAACACACTTCTCTCTATACATTGAGTGTACATCAGCCTTTTGACTGAAAAAATTAAAAACAAATTTCTGCAGTGCTGTGGAGTAAGGTCTGGCTACACCACACAAAAAAAATGCTCTGCGTTGTTTTCATTTCTTTAAACCAATCACAGTCGTCTTGTGCGGTCCTAAGCTTCGTACGCAGCGACGGTGTTTCTGTAAAATATTCTCGGGAATGCCACATACAATATTAAATGAAGTTCACGCATTACAATAACGTGAGTTATTTAAATTAGCTGTACTTTGTCCACAGCAATCCCACCAATCCGTCCCAAAATGTCCCAGTTAGAGAGTAAATGCCGTAAACATATTCTTTGTAAATCTTTACATTTCATTCCCAGAAAGAACCAAGCAGGCCTGCCTTGTTGCACGACCCAAATTGTACACGATACAAAAGCGCGTAGCTTGCTAAATCAAAGTTTGTTGTTGTTTCCAGAAGGAAACAGAGTTCGAGAATAGCAACTATCCTGGAAATGTACTTCCGTTGTAGCCCGGCTCCACCCTCCTACGTACTTCCGCTCAATTTTCATTTCCCTTTAGTACACCGTCTGGGTTTGTGGTATATTCGTGGGTTTTCTCCGGCCAAATCTTAACCGGTCCAATCAGTGAACAGAGGCAGTGGCTGAGAATGATGACGTTCAGGACGTGCGCTAGTTTGAATTGTAGTTCTGTAATGGTGGCGGAGAAAGATGCGACTGAAGCCATTCGGTCTGTTGTGGCAACGCTGCCGAATATCCAGAAGTTAAAGCCTGAGCAAGACCAATCTTTGCTGAGTTGTGTCGGGGGGCCATGATGTCGTGGTCCTCCTCCCCACGGGGGTTCGGGACAAGTTAGAATTTCCAGCTTGCTCCGTTAATGGTGAAGGAGTTGGCTAAGGCGAATGCTAGCGATGTTAAGCCGATAGTTGTTGTTGACATACGTCACGACCAAACATTAGTGATTGGTTACGTCAGATCCAGAGTGGCTCTGGGCAGATCCAATAGTTTTAAACTTCAACAGAGTACCCGCCTTTAAGGAAGTTAACACTTGTCAATGGAGAGTGGCCAGACTCTCTGTACAAATGAAATGGACCAGAGTCTGGTAGGACCAAGCTAATGGACCAGAGTCTGGTAGGACCAGGTTACTTCCGTTGATCCGGACTACCAAAAAAAATCAATACACACAAATCCACTCGTACCTTTGCAGTGCACAGCCACAGCTCCTTCAGTACTTTCGCACACATGCAGGAAGCGCCTGATGATGAGGTCAGAGGGCGTGGTCCCATCCAGGAAGAAGAGGTCATGGTGCTCAAAACCTGCGTCCTCAAACTGCCTGCCGTCATACAACTTCCTGTTTAAACGGACCACGGCTGTGATGCCATTTTGGCAAAAGTATGGAAAATACGCCTCTGGTGCGTGGAGAGGATAACCTGGAAAACAATCAATAGGATTTCTTAACACTGAGGAAAAGTAGTTATACATAATAACATGAAACATTTCCATTCATATAATCTGTACCTGACTAATATAACAAACAAACAATTCAATGGTGGTTAAAAATGTCATGTGGACCTTTGTTCAGAATAAACCTTCCAATGCTGACTTTAAATTAATGAATTTAATTAAATCTAACTTTTGGGGTGGGCCCTTGGGGAAAACATTTTTAACCCACTGGTTTGGAGAAAAGGTTTTTGATGGAATCGGACTCACCGTTCTCTATCTTACTGTGAGCGTGAGGACTGCTGAATGCCAGAATCTTCCCTGGGATGATCCAGTTCATATCCCCGTTTTCTACTCGCTAAAAACACCGAGAGAAAAGAAGGAGATGCAGTGTGTGACTGAGGCACTCCCATGTGTGTAACATAACAGGTAACGTAACAAATGTAAAAAACGTAATAAACGTAACACGACTTTGCTCAGAAAAGAAGCTCAGCGTAAATTCTTTCAGGAAGACTTCTAAATTTCATCCACCTCTCTCGCTTCCTAAACTGATCAGCTGTTTCGGTGGGGTTCACTTTTCAGTTAAACCAACCAGAATTGTCCATGAATTCCATCAGCCAATCACAGCATGGCATCCCTGCTTTAAATCTCTTCTTCTCTCTGCTGCTGTCAGTTGTTTTAATCTAGAACTCTAGACGCACCCTACCGGCAGCAAATGTAATTTGCAGCCAGGGTCATCTAGCAATTCTCTGTTGGCTTGCGAGATGGTAAAACCAAACTCTAGTCAGGCCAATCACATTGTGTATAGAGTCGGTGGGCGAGCTTAACATAATGATGGCAGAGTTGCGACGGTTCCGCGTGAATTCCCTGCTACTTGAAAACAAAGAAGATGGCTGCTGCTGCCGGGCGAACAGAGGTCTTTCAAATCGGGTTTGGCCATGACTCTGGAAGACTTGGAGTTCAGATTTTCTGACTGTGAGACTAGTGCAGTCCTAGTCTATATTCACGACATTTCACTTCCATGATTGCTCCGTCCCGGTGGTTAACTGCTCCTCAGATCTCTGCAGGGTAAATCCAGACAGCTAGCTAGACTATCCGTCCAAGCTGAGTTTTCTGTTGCACAACTAAAACAACCTTTGAACGCACATACTGTATGTTCCACCAAAACAAGTTCCTTCCCGTGGCTATTTTGCAGAGGCACCGTGACTCCGTCCGGCGCATAGCGCCGCCCAAGACAATTCTGATTGGTTTAAAGAAATGCTAATAAACCAGAGCATGTTTTTCTCCCATTCCAGAATGTTGTGTGGACTAGCCAGACCCTCCTCTACAGCGCTGTGGAAGAAGGTCTGGCAATGCGAGATTAGTGCAGTCCCAAAGCAGGTCAGCTGTGTCTTGATAGATCCGAGGAAAACCAATTACAACTTTACTTGTACTTTTCTATTTGCAGTACTATGTAGACCACACTTTGCACCAACTGTACATTGACTCTTTGCTACATCTCAGCATTAATATAGACTAGTCTATTCATGCATATTGTGTTATTACTGATCTATATCACTACCTAGACCGCTATTTGCACTAACTGTATATTGACTCTTTACTACCTTCAGCATTTATATAGACTGTCTATTCATGTTTACTGTGTTATTACTGATCTACATCACTAACTAAACCACAACTTGCACTGACTGTATTTTGACTCTTTTCTACATCTCAGCAGTGATATAGACTGTCTTTTCATGTATATTGTGTTATTATTACCATATCACTTTTGCATATCCATCGACTTACTTAACACTTCACTTTGCACCGGCTTTGTAATGCCTACTTAATCTGCACTCCATGTAGCCTATTGTATTCTGTATTCTTGTACTGTATTGAATGTGAAACTATATGTTGTCTTGCACGCTTATGCTTTTCTTGGCCAGTCCGCCGTTGCAAATGAGAACCTGTTCTCAACGGCTTACCTGGTTAAATAAAGTTTAAATAAATAAGAAGGTGATTTTAGCCCCGCCCTGAGCTACAGCTACACCGTCTCAACACATTCAATGCTCCTTGTCTTTCACATAAATCTGTAGACTTTTATTGTTACATGCAATGACTTGGATGTTTTTTAATTGCATTACGGTTTTTTAACCGTAATGCCAGTGGGTCTGTGTGTGTAGTGACTGTGTACCCTCCTCACCTCATAATGTTCATATTCCTCCACGTCAAAGTTTTCAAAGTCAAAGAAACCATGCTGTAATGCCTGGATGAGGGACAAAGAGGACAGCAGATTCAGGGCATTTATTTTTTTAAATAAAGTATGACACTGTGATGTAATTTCTCTCCTCATGACCCTTGTTTTTTTCTCTTTTAAAATTAAAATAGTAGGCCTAGTTGACCTCCTCTTGGCTCTGTTCTCAGGCTTTAGATAATCTAGCTGTCACAGGAGAGTTATTGGCCAATCACAGGTCATGTCAGAGACAGAGAGCTTTCCTATTGGCTGTCCTACCTGTGCGACAAAGAGGGGAGAGGGAGAGCTGCAGGAAGACGACTCACTCTACTTTAAATCCTGGTGGGTTTTTTTTGCGTTCTACCCACTGCTAGCCTGACAAGCCAGACCCACATCCAGATGTTGGGTCTGGGAACGGAGCTCGATCCGAGGGGCGGGATAAGCGGTTGTCTTTCAAATTCCCTCTGCACGTAATAGGATAGCGCTACAACCAACCAGAGCAACGACGAAGGTAGCGCAGCTAGTTGATAGATTAAACTTTTGCCGTATCCGGTCGGCAAAACTCCGAACACATCTTCCTTTTTTAAGAATGATTTCTGTGCCGTTCTTTGTTCTTTTATCAGAGAAAAGCTGAACTCCAAGTCTTCCAGAAGTCCGCTGTTCCCAGCAGCAGCAGCCATAAGCCCCGCCCACCGACTCTATACACGATGTGATTGGCCTGACCAAAATTTGGTTTTTGCAGCTTGAAAGTCAACGGAGAGTGCCTAGACCCCCCCTGGCTGCCAAATAAATTTGCTGCCACTAGGGGGGGTCAAGATTTCTAGGCTAACCCACTGCAGCTTTAAGTAGTCCCTGTGGCTTTGTGTGGTTGTTTACCTTGCGTATTCCTTGTAAGCAGTCGAGGACGGTGAGGTTGAAGGAGCACTCTCCCGCTGCTGCATCCCTGTGGGACACACATACACAATGCTAAATAGCCACACTATCCGCCATTGTGTGTGTGTGTGTGTGTGTGTGTGTGTGTGTGTGTGTGTGTGTGTGTGTGTGTGTGTGTGTGTTACCTGAACGGCAGGTAGCTTGTGTTGTTTCCTGAGATCAGAGTCCTGTAGGCTTCTTCTGGGCTCCTTTTCAAATAGATAACCTAAAGGCAAGATTATATTTATACTGTATTATTAATAATGACAGAAGGACAGGCAGATACATTACCAGGATGAATAGAAGCATAGAAGGACAATTAAAGTGATATTTACAGCGTAGGCACCAATGAGCAGAGCACCATTTGCTCTCTTCTTCTGGTCATGACTGGTGTAGTGGACCAGTCTCTTTCGAGACAGTGTGAAGGACTGAAGGGACAAAAACAAAAGTCCAAATCAACGGAAAATCCGTAACAACTACACAACAGCACATGTGATTTAGTTGCCCAAAGTCTACACAATATGAATTTACACAACAGAGCTTTATGTCAGCCTAAGAAAGTGGGTTAAGTCTCCGCCGCCTTAGATTTTCTATAGCAGGTATGTGATGAGCAGGGCCACACTGAATAAGCGGTTGCAGATTTCTGCCGATTTTTCCGCCGATTTTAAGCAAATCAAAAAAAAAAGTTGAGATATATTGTATATACAACTCAGAATGTTAAAACATCTCCACCGTTAAGAAGAAAAACAGTCTAAATTCCGCAGATTTTCATTCTGGATCACGCTGAAAACTGTATGATCTGATGAGTAGAGCTCTGCATCTGTTACCTTCAGCTTCTTATTGACTTTGCAGCAGTATCTGTACAGCATGGCCATGTTGAGGGGCCCAAAGTCTGCATAGAAACTGCAAAACAGAGAGAAACAGATGAATGTGTGATACTTCAAATATAATCAGATATAAAAAATGTATACAATTTCATGTATGAAAGCCCTGCACATTGAAATATTTGCTTTTTTAAGGATAGACCCTATCCCAAATTCCCTAATGTCCATATGTGTAAAGAAACGTTTATCAGACGTGGCTCCTTGGTTATGTGTGTTTGATTAAATTTCACAAAATAAAACTTTAGACAGATGCTTTCTAAGAGGATGGAGGAAGGAAGGAAGGGGGGCCTTCAATCCAAGAGTAGGCTTGTGAGATAGCTAGAGCGGCAGCGTTGGAAAAAATCTCATATCTACTTGTGCTTTCTGAAGGGCTCCTAAAAAACCATGTACTGTGGAGAGGCCTATTTTATGTGCTTATTGTTTTGTCATTTATATACTGTAATATGTTATTCCGTTAACAGGTGTCCATTTTGTTATTATTTTATTGTATTGTATTGAATATGATGGTTATTATTTCATCTTGTCTTAATTTTCATGAAAAGTGGTGATTACGAGTGGGGGTTTCATGGAGATGTATGCTTTGTGTTTTATTAAAAGCAAAATAAAAACTGTAAATATATAACATATATTTAAAATAAAATAAAAACTCTGGAGCTATTAATGCCCTCAGACATAATAATCTCTTTTTAACATAGGAAGTTGAGTAATATGTAATATGCACCATGTTGCCTATTCTTTTCATGAATGGCAAATAAATTTTGTTTTTCTGCGTTTTAATGTCACTCCAAGAACAGAGAAAGGGTCGCCAACAAAAGCAATCAGGCTTACACTGAGTTCACCTCTGTAATATTTTGGGGAACGTGGAGTGTCAAACACTATCTCCTGTGTTCATTACATGTAAAAAATAAATAAATAAAAATGGTAGATTGGAATGATTGCAAATCCAGTTTGAATAGTGTCATCCAGTGTTTGTCCTAAATCTCTTTCCATCACGAGGGCACAGCTGTTCGCTGATCTCATCTTGACCTATATCTTACACTATTATCAAAACCACTGGCTGAACATGTAAGGGAATGCACGGGCCGCAGTTACAGCCTGGAATTCAAACGACTAACAAACTGAGTATTTCCTCATCAGTCTCCTTCAATATAATTTACACATATTACTGCACCATACAGGCAGGGGCGATTCCAGGATTTGTTAAGTGGGGTGACACAGGGGGGGACCATTAATTAGTCGTGTGTGTGGGGGGTGGGGATTTTATCAGAATACAGCATAGAAAATCTGCTTAGAAATAGAGGAAATATTGGATTGGATAGAACAACATAATTATGCTAACTAAAACATCACATTCATTATTAGTTTAACTTGTTTTCATTCTAAACCAATAGTATATCCGAATACAATACACATTTTTTAGGCTAATTGGTCATGTGAGGACTGGGGAAATTGGCAGAACATGCAGTCAGTTGACAGCACTCTAGCCCAATGGATTGGTGGGGCACCATAGGAGAGGAAGCAGTCATATTTCAGAGGGGGGTGGTGCGGTGCCATCCTGTCCCTTCTAACCCTGGCCCTGCATACAGGATTTTTTTAACTGAAAAGGCTTTCCTATTAAATGCATTATTTTGGCCAATCATAAAGGAAGGCAAGAAGGGAGGAGGGAAAGGATGACAGGGGTGTGATTAAGTAAATTAAATTAAATTAATTAAGACTTCCAACTTGGCCCACTGTACTTGAATGTGTCAGGAGTGAGGGAGAGTTTTTTAAATCTTTTTGCAAGCAAGGCAATTCTAACCGACTTTTGGATACGGCAGAGACGCTAATTAGCAATGGTCTGTTAAATATCACGTCTAGGACACTAAAGAGACTGACAGCCTGAATCATCATCGAGGAGTTATGATTATCATCATTGCCAGATTAGATTATTGCAACAACCTGCTTTGCAGATGGTCAACCCCTCTGAATAACAAATAACCTCTAAGCTCTTCATCCGGTCATTTCACAACTTGTTGGCAGGATATTTTCAGGATAAAGCCTGACATCACCTTCCACTCTGTGTGTTGTCATAATCCCTTAACTACGGGAAACAACAGCCTTCGAGCTAGCGAGCTACACGCTGAAAATAGCAAGTTTTGGAAAAAATGTGGATCGTGCAACAAGGCAGGCCTGCTTGGTTCTTTCAGGGAATGATTGTAAAGATTTACAAAGAACATGTTTACAGCATTTACTCTCTAACTGGGACTTTTTGGGAGCAATTGGTGGGATTGCTGTGGATGAAGTACACACAGCGATACACTGGTAAGCGCTAATGAGGTTTAACCATGTATCAGCTAATTTATTTAATTTACTTTATTAACTTTAATTTCTTATACTGCACTGTAACTTTTATTCTTATACTGCACTATCAATTTTATTCTTGTCTTTTAATGTTTTTAATTAGTTTATTAATGTTTTTAAATTGTTTTTAATTGTTTTCTTACTGCTCTTTAATGTTTTATGTAAAGCACTTTGAATTGCCCTGTTGCTGAAATGTGCTATACGAATAAAGCTGCCTTGCCTTGCCTTGCCTAATTTAAATAGCTCACGTTACTGTATTGTTTGAACAATTAGCTTCATTTAATTTTGGATGTGGCGTTTTCTTTTGCGGGGTGCAAATTTTCCACCAAACAAGTTCCTTCCCGAGACTATTTAGCAGAGCCACCGTCGCTGCGTCCGGAGCTTAGCCCCGCCAAAGACGATTGTGATTGGTTTAAAGAAATGAAAACAACCCAGAGCGTTTTTTTTTTCTCCTATCCCAGAATGTATGTGTGGTGCAGTCAGACCTTACTCCACAGCGCTGTGGAGATAGGTCTGGCAATGCAAGACTAATTTACATGAACTCAACATCATTCACAGTAATAACAACACTGCTCACACCCTAATGACAGCTTATATGAATTTGCACACGACACAGTGAATACAGACCACACAACCTGATTTGATTTCCAAAATACTTCGTTATCAGAATCTTCTAGAGTGCTTGGATGATACCTGCTGATCCTCTATCAGGCATCTTTAAATAAAGTGATGATTTATCATAAACCTTTCACTGTTTTGGTGCACTGCTGTGTCACCAGACCTGATTAAGAGCACCTGCCAAAAGCAAAAAATATATTTCTGTATCACTGCCTTACCTCTCATATATGAATTCCTCATCCACGCTGAAGTAGTGTGTGTTGGCTGTATTCTTTGGTTTGACACGCAGAGTGGTAAAGTACAGCCGATCTGTTGTGTACAGCACACAGACAGACAGACAGACAGACAGACAGACAGAGTTAGTCCTACAGTGGGGGGCATTCGGCAGCTCATTGCTGTCCGTCATGGCGCACTGACAGTTTAGGAACCTTTAAACGGGTGCATTGAACACCCTGTTGTGTGTGCAAGCACTTTGCCCTTTTGATTACCACGAGTTTACAGACATGTCTCTGCTGATTGGGTACCACCTGCGAGGACACAGCCAATAAACGACAGAAAAACATATGTCAAAGCAGACGCACACCATTTCCCACCGTTCCGAGGAACCAGGTCCGTCAACCAGGAAACCATAGCTAAACGGTGCACACCAGATTGAGATTGAACGCATGTTCCCGGGCGTTTCCTGTGTTTTGCCTAGAGGGGGGTCAAAGGTCACATGTCGCCACTGACAGGCGACCAAAATGACACGCTCCGTGTCGTTGATTAACATGACCTAACACTAACAAAATAATATAACATAGGTATAGCTGATTTTAACATTTGAATGCTGAATATTACATATCATATCATCAACCGAAAGTGGGAATGTTTTAATTCAACTGAGGTGATGAATAGCAACTTGTGAAACCTCCATATTTGAGAGGCTAAAAACAGGATGTCCTGCCGTTTTGGCTGTGAGAAATTACTTTAACGATTAATCGATTATCAAAATAGTTGGCGATGATTTTTCTGTCGAGCTTCCCCCCCCCCCCCCCCCCCCCACCTCCCCTGCTGCTACAACAGTGTGAATTTCCCCATTGGAATCTTGAACCTTGAATCAGTGCAGCTCTATTCATTATAGCTACCCAAATACACTTAACCTCATCCTAACCTCACAGGATTGATGTAGGTATATCATTGATATTTGTGAACAACAAGGTTTACAGTTAATTACATATGACTATTACTTATTATAAAATGCCATCAAATCATGTGTAACTTACCTTTAATGAATTCTGACGCACCAGACTGTTCATATTCCTCTGCCATCTGACTCTGTGATTCCTAATCTCCGTTTTTGGATGACTGTCAAATATAAAAAGTCTTCTCTTCCAGTCTATAATGTGTTTTTTTCTGGGTTATCTGTTGTAAGGTTGCTTGAGATGTGTCCAGAAAATCACAAGTTCTGTAAATATCACAATAGCAGGTCCCTTGTTCAGCTTCAATGAGCCTGTCATTACTTCATCCGCACGTGTAAAAAAGCCTCCAAAGTTGAATAAAACCCCGACCATTCGTCTCCTCCTGCTCGTCAGATGCCTTTTGACTCTGTTTGAACTGAACAGTTTCCCCCGAATGAATTGGTAAGCCCCTCCATGTCTTAATTTCAATGTTTCCGGGAATATTCGAGCAAACGGTCAGAAAAGCTGAGGACACGCACCAAGCTGTCCAGAGTCAGAGTGAGTGCTAATCTCCCTGCTGCTCTGAACATGCTCGGTCACACACACACACACACACACACACACACACACACACACACACACATAAGCATAAGTCATAAGCGTGTTGTGAAAGCCTGGGAAAGGCTGACTCATCCATGGATGAGGCTATATTGTTGTAATTCCTGATTAATTGCAATGCCAATTTACATAAACAGTATTTTATTTCCATATTGTTATTATGTTTATTCCTTCCAATTTGCCTGTTGAAGTCACATCATATTTTAGGATGTTTTACATTTTCAATTTAGATTTAGGCCTACTATACTGTAATAAGACGTGTACTACAGTGTATATAAAGTCACATTATAACAACTTATTTCTAACAGCAAACACTGCAGACTGACTCGCCTGGCCTGAGGAATGTTGTTTGCTCCTGTCACCCAAGGGTGCGGAGCCAAAGCCCAGGTGCCAAATGTCTGAGCTCCCTGATTTCCCGGCTGAGCTGTGAGTGTTACATGGGGCCAGCTAAATGTGTACTTACATCACACAGTTGGACAAGTCTTGGTGGCAATGGTACAGTATGTGTTGAATAAAAGTCACTTGTTTGTAGAATAGCTTATCCTCTTACAACTTCCCTGTAGGGACGTGAAGTAATGTGATGATGTGCTCCACCAGCAGGTTGACATTTTTGCTTTTTAGTGAAATATCTCAACAACTATTACATGGATTACCATGACGTTCGGAAAAGTACCGGTCAGTTCAATTTATTCACAAAAGTTAAAAGACAAGTACAATCATAAGACATAATGCAGATATGTGCAATGGGACACCCTGGTAATAGATGTATAGCTTGTGTAAAGAAGCCCAGACACTAGCAAATAATACATATTATAGATATTATCATACAGTATAAAGAAACATGTATTATACAATATAATTAACAACCTACAAGAACATTACATCTTTTTACATTTATAGTCAGTTTTACTTGTATTGGACTAAACTTCTATGTACTTTTATAATCCTTTTATCTTTTTAGGAGTGACATTGTACGATCTGTCCAGGGACAGCAGATGTAAAATAGCCTTTTGGTTAATTCTGGCACACTGTACATTTTCTTTATGTATTATTAGTGTGCATTGTCCCTGTTAAATAAACCTGAAATAAATAAATAATTACATTTGGTACAGGCATTCATGGTGCACAGAAGATGAATTCTAAAGAGATGAAGATCCCCTGATATTTTCTGTAGCAGCACCATCAGGTTAACGTTCCACTTATTCTATGAATTATAAAAAAAAATAACATTTACAGATTGAATTGGCACAACATTTGGTACAGGCATTCTTGGTCCTCAGAGGATGAATCCTAATGACTTTGGGGATCCCCTGGCTTTTTCTCTCACCATGAGGTTGACATTTGTGTCTTTAAGTGAACTATCTCAACCAGGAGTCTTCAACGTTTTTTAAGCCAAGGACCCCTTACCTGAAAGACAGATGGAGCAGGGTCCTCCTACTACATACAGTATATTGTATAAAATTATGTTGCATACTAAACTGGTACTGCAATAACATGCAGGGCGGCCTGAAGCCTTTATACATACGCTTTTTGCATAGAATACTGACCTATTAAAATAGCTTACTAATTGTTGGCATGATTTTAATAATCATGTTTTAATGTTAAACATACATGTGGCACAGTGAATCCTTAGGATGAACTGTATCTGCGGATGGCTACTTTAGTGACTACCTTAATAGGCCAGTAAGCAGTGGGGATATTATATGTGCTAATAATACATTAGAATTATGTTAAGACATTTTAATTTATGAAAATACTTTGAAAAGAATTGACAACAATTTGACTCTGAGGACCCCCTAGGGGTCCCGGTCCCCCTGTTGAAGATCTCTGATCTAAACTATTTGATGAATTGCAATTAAATTAAGAACAGACATTCATGTTCCCCTCAGGAAATAATGTACCGGTAATCACTTTGGTAATCTCAGACTTGTCATCTAATGCCATCATCAGGTCAAAATTCACTTTGGTGTACTGCTACACATTTTTCAGCATGTTAACACAATAATGATGACGGACTTTGTGAACATTATACCTGCTCAATAACAACAACATGTTAGTATGTGAGAATGTTAGCATTCTGGTGTTAGCATTTAGCTCAAAGCATCACTGTGCATCAGTACAGCCTCACAGAGGTGATATCATGGCTGGTTCTTAGTATTCTTAGATTTGTTCAATTACAACACCTCATTTGGTCGATCACTGTAACATTTAAATGGCAGAACAAAGGGCCAATAGACATTTAGAGAGCTTCTATAGAACAGAAACCCACCCCCATACAGCTTTCCCCCAATTCATACATTTAATTTTAGCTCTTAAGATATAATTTCTCTCTCAGTGTCACCTGTGAGATTCCTATGGTTGATAAGTTGAGCTACACATCAAATTTAGACTGTAAGGCAATACAAGTTAAGATGAGATGTATGTTTCGTAGGTACTTGTAAGTCTCTTTCTCACAAAAATAAAAGTTGCCAGTGTACTGGAAATAATTTTATTGTCATTTCAATTGATACTGACTGTCTAAAAAGTTTATGTAAAACTGGGACTGTCAAATGAGCAAAATGTGAATACAATGTGAGTTCTTGGATGGATAAAGCTATTAGGCTATACCAATGTGGACATGTGCTGCGTGCGTGTATTATGTGTATAGTGTGTGTGTGTGTGTGTGTGTGTGTGTGAGTGTGTGGTATGTTTGTGGGAATGGTTTGTTCGCTATATCACCTGCGCACCTGTGTGTATGTGTGCTAATCAGAGGTTAGAAAGGGAATCACAGGTGAGAAGGGGATTGAGGAATTAGGATCTGGGAAGCCACACAGTTTTTCAACCTCAGCTGTGTGCCAGTGATGTTTTTAGATCTCGTCCGCTCGTCATTAATCTTTCACAGTCAGTCTTTTTGTAGGTGTTTTGAAATGCATTTACAAAATAAAGGATTACCCTTAAGACAATGGCAGACCTCATTATTGGCATCAGCAAGCGTTGGAAATGGTTTCAAATTCCCTCCAGTGGCATTTCTTTTGTGGTCAGATCGCCACTAAAGGCTAATGTAATATTTCCATAACTTGGTCATGTTGTACTAACCTTACACTTTGTCAAACCTTTAACTTGGACACACGTGTGTGGGGGGTGTATTCCTATTCCTGGTCTTAGCTTCATCTGCTCTATTTAGCCAATTAGACATCAGATTAACAGAAGGTAGGGCGCGAGCAGGGTCATAACCGAGGACACCTGCACCATGAACACAAACTGAAGTTCAAGATGAAACAGTGAGCACCTGATGATTCTGATATTATATATATTATTATTATTATTATTATTATTATTATTAATTATTATTATTTTTATTATTATAATCAACACCACCAAAACTGAGAGCCAAACTGCTTTACAGAGAGTGAAACAATATATGGACAATGTAATGTCTCAAAACGTATTTCTTTCACCTGGGTGATATTTAGCCTATCATTTATTTATTTTAAAATGTATATGTGAAATGTAACACTGTTGATAGTCACTCTTCTGTTGGTATTAGCATCACTAGAAGAGACATTGTGATGATATGAAGTTTGGTGCTTCTCATGTTTTGTCATTCAACGAATGAAAGACTGCCCTCTAATGCTAATGTACATAATTACATCTGCTGTAGCTGCTAGATGCTGTTTGCAAATTAGACATGAAGTACAGCACTATAAACATGTTAATTATTTTTTTTCTTAGTATTTCATGGTCTAATAATGTTATCACAAATATTCTCTCCAAGGCAACAGTTCTGGGAGCCCTGAGTGTCTAGGGGCCCATACTTACTGTGTGTCAGTCGTGGTAATTTGATTCATCGCACATTTATCTTGTAGTGGAGCTGTTATGTCGAAAAATACATGGTGTAAATAAATGTGTGCTTTACCAAATAACCTCAAACAGGGGCCCAAAAGGGGGCCCACAGCTCATTCTTGCACTGGGGCCCACTCGCAGGTTAATGTGGACATGGACATGTTTTTAACCTGTGACACAACTTGCTTTTCTGACAAGGGGTGAAGAAAAAGGGTTATTTACACAAAGACAGCAATGAAAAAGTCTATCTGGAGAGTCAACGAAGTTTGGGAACTTCTAAAGGAGCGCGACACTGACACAGACTATCTCCTGCTGTCGGCTACATGTGTGAAGGGGAAACTCGGGATTCTCCTGACGTTGTCCAGAGTTCATATGGGAAAACAGAGAGAGAGAGAGAGAGAGAGAGAGAGAGAGAGAGAGAGAGATAGTAGTTAGTGGTAGTAGTGGTGGTTAAGCAAGCCAGAGAGTGAATGAAAAGAGAGAGCAGCGTTAGCAAGAACAAAGCAATGAATCAGAGGGATACAACTTTATTTTCTGATTGTTTCACAGCAGCTACATTCTAAAGCACAAAAATATCATCAGACGCCGAGGGGCGTGACCAAGGGGGTGGTTGGGAAAGAGAACAGGCCGCACCACCCTGCATGCTGTTATTGGCAGGGGGTGACACACCCACTTGGTGCTCAAAGGCTCTTTGTACACCCCCATAAACGTCCCGACTCAGGAAAATAAGAAGAAAAGACAAAATCCAGGCAGAGAGGAGGGTATCTGCAGATTCAGACACCATGGCACATTTCAAGTGGGTCATAAGTGATGACTGTGAGGGATTATTTTTGTATCAGTCTATACATTGTTTTTATTGTAAGTAAAAATCCTGCATATTATACTTTTAAGAAAAAGTACCAATTTCAATAATGCTAAAATGCTCCGTTACAAGTAAAGTCACGTATTTAAAATCTTAATTACTGTACGTAAAAGTAAAGGAGTATTAAATAAAAAAAGGCCAGTGTATTCTTTCTTATAGCGAGAAGGAATGAGAGAGAAAATGCATGTGGTCGGAATTGCTGCTCCAGTCTTCCATCTGATGGATGTGTTTGGTGACACATCAGAGAAGTGATGGGACATTGAAGTGCCATTGCACTTTCCAATCTGCTCCTCTCCGGCCCTGCTCCCAAAACACAACTTATTTTTTACTTCATTTGGGAAGCAATGACGTAAAACAAGTTCAGCTTGAACAGAAATGTACCCATATACCTGACTCTGTCGGTTGAAATGACAGGATGTGACAGGAAGCACATCATGTTTAAATGATGGCTTTATCTGTGTTGCAAACATCTTGCAAAAATACATTAATTTTTGAAATTTTGGCAAAATTTCACCCGATGAACTAAGAAAAACGAAACGTCGCAAATAAGTGTATTTTTGCAAGAATGAATGGTGCGGGAGTTTGTTTGCAACTTTTGACCCAAAGCACTGTCCTCTCTGATGCACCTGTCTCATGCAATAGATAGTGTGAACTAAGTATTCTTCTGTTCTGGGTTTCTAATTGGGACACAGTCCTGCAGTCGAAGAAACCACTCCATCATTTCCGTGCTGGATTGACTCCCAGTCCTAGCGCAGTTCAATCATTTCATGAAGCATCACAGCTCTCAAAGACTGCTTTCACCCTCAAAAGGTCTGAATAGATCCGTTCCCGAAGCAATTTCTGCTGAAATGTCCTCTTACAGGAAATGTGTTACATTCACAAGATCTGGCAGAACTCCTAAAAGAGTGGAACGACAGCAGCAGAGTGTCCGTGTAGAAAAAAAGAAGTGTGGAAGCAATTAAGGCGTCATCAAATACTGTTGGTGGGGAGGTGCTGCCATGTTACAGTCTGTCAGACAGAAAACTGGGATGGAGTTTTGCCTTTGGTTGTAAATGTGACTTAGTCTACATCCTTGACGTTCCACTTCCACGATTGCTCCGGTGTCGCAGGAAATTCCACCGGATGCATGTATTTCCGTTTCCTTCCACTTTCTTTGTGTTGGAATTTCAACTCCGGTAGATTTATGAGGACTATGGTTAACTGCTCCTCTGATTTCTGCGTGGTAAATTGAGACAGCTAGCTAGACTATCTGTCCAATCTGAGTTTTCTGTCGCAGGACTCTGTGCGGAGCTTAGCGCCGCCCATGACAATTGTGATTGGTTTAAAGAAATGCCAATAAACCAGAGCACGTTTTTCTCCCATCCCGGAATGCTGTGTGGACTAGCCAGACCCTCCTCCGCTCCGCAGTGTATGGATGGTCTGGCAAAGCGAGACCAATGTGACTAGCGGTGAAAATCACAAATCACTTTTCGGATTCAAATCATTTTGTCCAGTTAAGTTGAAAGACTTGTTGTCACTGACTATGTAGTTCGTTCAGTTCTCTTAAAAGCTAAGTGGTTGTATCTCCGTTTGAAGAGTCCATCGTGATTTTTTAATCCTCCGTGTCCTCCTTGGCTACTAGCTATTGCGTGGAGGAGGAGGGATGGGGAATCACGGAAGGCTTGTATCAACATCAGTGTTGTTGTCATTACTTAGAATTCCTCATGCGGGCGACAGAAACTACACACTATAGCTTTAAGTTGTGCACATAATGCAAATGAATTTGAGACATCGCTCAAAAATAAATTTCACATGGTTGTGGTTACCAGGTAACAATGGTTGTCCTCAGGCATGCTGCACAGCAGAGCAGGTAGAAAGTGTGTGTGTGTGTGTGTGTGGGGGGGGCTAAGAGCCCTTCCCTACTTCCTACATCCGTACTTCCGGCGCCCTTGCTCGCACCCATCTTCGAGCTCGGCATTTATTTTAATCTCGACTACACAGCTGTAAAGTTTGGCGACTGCATCTCGCTATCGCCGTGACAAAATATGTGCACAGACAGACAGACAGACAAATAAAAAGACAGACGGATTCCAGATTTACAGTTCCCGTTAGTTGTCTCCAGTATCACATTTTGCCCTGATGACACACACACACACACACACACACAAGGTAAAAACATTATACAATCACCACCGTGGCTGTGAGAAATGTAATATTTTCTTATCATATTCTGTTATATAATAAATACATTTTCTTTCTAACAAGTGATAATTGTGCTGTTTTCAAATCGAACAGCTGAATACTGGGGAACAGAGCAAAGTGACAGAGCCAAATGGCAGCATCCTCCCCGCAGGAGGCCTATCCCGGTCTCAAGGGCAAAGAGGGGGAGGGGTGGTGGTGGTGGTGGCGATGAGAGAGAGAGAGAGAGAGAGAGAGAGAGAGAGAGAGAGAGAGAGAGAGAGAGAGAGAGCATCTGTCTGCATGGTGACGTCAGCACGCCCCAGCCTTCTCCCGTGCGTAATCCTCCGCCCGCTCCTCCGCACTGTCCGGGAGGATGAATCCCAACACTTTGATTTCATTTTGACAAATTCGTCTCGAACATTAAACCAATTAACCAAGATCATTTTTATCACCCTCCAGGGAGTGGGGAAGATAACACTGAAAAGAAACTGCGCCTCATCGACAAGTTTATTTATTTATTTTTAATTTGAAATCATTTTTTTTTTTGTTGGTGTCCCGCATGAAAAGGATCTGGAGAGAAGAGGAGAGACGAGCCGGAGAGGGAGGATGTAAAGGCTTCGGGATGATGGATCCTGCTGGAGGAGATAATGCGACAAGGAGACTATAGCAGCTCCGTGTTCCTCTGCAGAGGTCGACGCTCTTCACATTTAGGCAATTGATTCTTGTTATTTTTAAACGATATATCTCTTAATAAGCGGCTGCCTTTGTGCGTAAAATAATAATAATAATAATAATAATAATAATAATAATAAAGTGCATATTGTGTAGGCTATTCTTATTGTCTGACAGAATGTGGAATGTGGTTGTCAGGCTTTGGTGGATCATATAGGCTAATGCTGCACGGCACGGCCTAGATACTGTAATAATCTGCTCCATATAATGTCGGGAGGGGTAACGTAAAAAAAAAAAAAAAACACTCTTATATAACACTCCTAAAGGGACATTTCGAGTGTCTGCGCTTGTCAAAATTGAGTTTATTGTGACCTTATTGTTAGTTTATGATATATATGTATATATACATATATATTTGATCATCTGTAAAATATTCCAGCAGGGACAATGTGTAGCCTATACTCAGTGGTGTGTTTACATTACTGCGTCTGCGTGCCTCTAGGATGAATATAAATAGATTTTTTTTTTTTTACACTACCTCTAGCCTATGTCATTTTCACTGTTTAATTATACCATAATAAGATTTTAATATCATCATTGTGAATAGATAATACCATTTCAGTTGCATTTTTCATGAGGGAAATTACAGTGTGTCACCATTTGGCACAAGAAAAGACAAGAAAAAAAAAAAAAAAGCCCTTTAATTTTGCACACTTTAGTCGTATTTCTCCCCATGATGACGCCATTCAGATGCTCAGCTTTCCATCTGTTTACGTTCTGATGAGACTCCATCAAAATCTGGTCTTAGCCTCATTTAGATCCCTGCAGCCTGCATTGGCTCCACTCTGTAATGGCTGCCTGCTTCATGTGTCCTTGACTTGTCACGGAAAAAGAGAGATTGAATATTATCTGCGTTTGTGCATTGTTGTTTTTTTTAAACATCTGAATACTGTCTAACAGGACAGGCTGTTGTAAACAGTCGATGGCTGCCATAAAGTATAGAGCGGAAGAAAGCTGATCAGCAGGTATGTGTGTGACCTTTAAATATTGTCAGTAAGGAAGTGTGTTTTGAAATAATTAAATTAAACAACAAAGCATAGACATTTTATTTTCCATTTGTTCACCATTTCTTTTAATATGTGTATGTAATATGTAAATTAAAAGGCATTTCCTTTAAAGATGACAGTGAGGCGGCCGTGACAGTACTCCAGAATTGCAGAAATGCAGACAAGAGACAAATTGACAGTTAATGCTGTACACTATATTTGCAATTCAGTTAAAAGTGTAACTCGGGGCTGTATTCACAGTCTGCAGGAATACAAAACATCTATAGTAGGTTTAACCGCAGCACTTTCTACCTCAAGGTTATTGTCTCTGTCTTCCTCTGAGACTCTGGGCGTCCTCTCTCAGTGTTCACAGTGGACCTTGATTTCAAATCAGTCAATTAAGGCACGCGGTGAATGCCAAGAGAGAAGCCTCGCTGCTCCAGAATGGCTTGAATTTGGTAGGGAATGTATGCTGTATATGCAATATTATCCCTAGTTGTGTGGAAGACTTGGGTGCATGTGTTTGGGAGAAGGGTTTAGGGGTACTCCCTCAAGAAAATGTGATTATTTTTTTTTGAAATAAAAGAAATATGCAATTTCACATAATTTTGGACCATTGTTATTACTATATCTGTGTCTAAAACGTTGGAAAAGCTCGACAAGATATTAAATAAATAACACAAAAAAAGCTTGAAGACTAAACTTGCTAAAGAAGTCCACTGGGGACCAACTACAATCAATTAGATCTGAGAAAAGGCATTTAGTTAGTTTTGATGCTTAGTTTTGATGATTTTACATTTATTCGGCTTGGGTTGTGGCCAAAACGGCTTGGGTGCTGCGCCCAGGCCTTATCATTGTAGGAGGAAATGAAAAATGGTAGGGTGTATGTGAGTGTGTGCTGCATTTAGTTTATGTACAGTAGAATGCCTCTCTCTGGAATGTATATCATACATGCTCGGTAATTGTCTGAATTCATTTATTTTCTGTTACTGGTTATTGTTCGGAAAAGCAGTTTATTTTCCATTTGTAATGCCTTCCACAGGGATGAATGTCATCAAGAGGGAAACTGGCTTTGCATCCTCATACTGACCTCACTGCTGTGTGTGTACAAATAATGATAGTGATTGCAAAATCCACCATTTTTTTCTCCCATTTTTGTTGTGACCTTCTCAAAACCCAATATCTATTAAAGTTCTGAAGTGGTATCTCTTCCCTTTGCCTCAGCGTGCACATTTGATGACAAAACTCAAATGAGCATAATGCACTGTTACACCAAATAAGAAATACACGGGGGTGGAAGATGTATTCAAATAATGTACCTTAAGTAAAAATACAACACAATAAAAATTCTCTGTTATATAAAAGCTCTGCGTTCAAAATATAGACCTTAGTAAAAGTGCGGAAGGACTAGCAACAAAATCTACTCAAAGTAATAAAACAAGTACTTATTGTGTAGAGTAGCCACTGTCATTGTTATATTATCATATTATATATGATATGTAGGCTATTTGGGTTGTGCATTATGTCATTTGTGCAATACGTAGACTATTGGGGTTGTGCAATATGCTAGTTGTGCAATTCATAGGCTATTGGGGTTTTGCAATATGTTAGTTGTGCAATTTGTAGGCTATTGGGGTTGTGCAATATGTTAGTTGTGCAATACTTAGGCTATTTGGGTTGCACATTATGTCAGTGCATTGGGTCATTTGTGTAATACGTAGGCTATTGGGGTTGGGCAATACGTTCGTTGTGCAATATCTCAGTAGGCTGTGCTACAGTTATTGCGGAGAATGCAGCCGACAGGGTTGTTCAATTAAAAATGCCAATGAAAGGAGTAGTTAATGTGCTTACTATATTTGTACCTGTCTAGTGTATATAAAAGCATGTTTTGTGTCATATGAGAGTATGTGTTGAGAGATGCTTATTTTCTGTATTTTGTGTTGTCTTTGTAAAGCTGTCCAAAATAAATTTTCCTTCGGGGACCATAAAGTATATCTTATCTATATCTTATTGGATTATTGATGTATTGATATATAAGCAGTAAATGAATGTTGTAGTTGGTGAAGGTGGGTAATGCATCCTATTTTATAAATTTATGTGTGACACCAGCTTGTTTACATCCAAACAGCCTTGTTAAAAGACTAGCCAGCCTAATCTGACCCGGGTTGGCTGTTAATCCTCTGAATGTGTCCACAGGCCGTGTGGTTTGCGTCAGCCACGGTAATTATTTCATAGACGTTTCAGGTTGCATTACAAAATCCTGTTTAAAGTTGTCTTTTATGCATACCGTATAACGCATACACACACCCACTCAGCTCCATTCACACACTCATGCACACACACTGATTATGTAATCCAACATTGTTTCTCTCTATTGATCTAGTTACATGCTTAAATGTATTTCAGGTCTGTCATATTAGTCCTTCAGAAATAGGCAGAAAACATGTTGAATTACATATTATATAACCAATCAGTGAAGCAACTGCAGCCTTCACGGTATATTTGTGTGAAATGTGACTGCAGTTGCGTACTCAGGGACCCTGTCAGTGGTGGCGGTCTGTTTACAGAAACAAAGTCTAAATCTCTTTCAATATAGCAACAAAGACACATACTGTACGTGGCCTTGTACTCTACCATTAGGCAGGGATAGTCAATAATAATTAACAACAGCACCAGGAATAGGACATTCAAATTGTCTTCTGATGATTAAAGAAATGAATGATAACATTAAAATTAAATAAAAATGTGGTTTTGTGATGGTTAAATTTAGAGCTGTAAACCACTACAGTGTAAGTAGTTATAGGTTTTCATGATATGTAGGCTGACTCATTGTCGTGGATCAAGCAGTCAAGGAACACAGGAACACAGGTTTAAAGGTCCACTGTGTGGGAATTTCTCCCATCTAGCGTTGCGATCATATATCGCAATCAACTCTCTGGCACAACGCAGTTCAAAGTAGGTATTACAGCTACGGTAGCCTTCACGCTTCAAAAAGCCGGTCTCTTGCTCTTTTCAATATCCTTTTTCTTTTTCTGGGCGAAGAAGAAGAAGACTCCTATTCCTGAAATTTGGATTTTGAATACGTGTGGTCCTCCACGTTTCCTTCTTCAAACTCGCCGGGGGCCGGGAAGCTACGATACCCGTTAGCAGCATTAGCAGCAGCTGTGAGTTTATCATCTGACAGGGAAAATGTGAAAGGCGGAGCAGTATGTCCTGTATGTCCCTTACCGGCTAAAGTATTTCAAGATGGCGCATGAATATGGAGCGTCTACCCCAGGTCATGCGAATGCAAATGTAAAATTTCAAGCCAAAAGGAATACTTGGAATTGATGGTGGTGGTAAATATTCATGACAAAGGACAAGTTTGTGAACGGGCAACACCGATTTTCATAGTGAACAACTAAACACGTTACACACTGGACCTTTAAAGTTGAAAAGGTTGGCTTTATTTCCTCCAAAACAAGGATTCACAAGTAAATAAGGCAAAGAGTAATATGGCCCTTAAAAAAGGTCAACAAAACATAACTCTACTGAAAAATAAGGCTAACAAAATCAAAATGTTAACTCAATTAACAGACCTCTCAAATGAGGTGTGAGAGACACTTATATACCAACTGTCCAAACCAATAAACACACGGAGGGGAAGACAACATGAACACTAACTACAACTTGCAGGAAGAAACTATGATTTACCCCCCGCCCCCTACAGATCTTTTGGAAAGGTCCAAGACTGGGGCCTCTGCATAAAATCAGGCTCCACCCTCTGCCCCATCTTTGGTTCACCAGGAAGAGAACTGCAGCCAGGTAACTCAAAGAGAAAGAGAAATTAAAGAATCTAAAATGAAACTAAATTGCATCAGGACAAACAATGTCAACTGTGTGGTAAACCGGTGGATTATCTAGGTGCTAATGAAGTCATTTCAAACCAAACAAACAGTCTTTTATGTACTGTAATGTGACTGCAACTTTAAACAACTGAACATGTGGTGATGTTGGAGTGTGTACCTTAAACCTTCAGTTGTGTGTCTGTGACCACCACACTCATAAACATAATTTGGAGATACTGAAAGTATCAACTTCTCCCTCGTGGGACAATTATATCAATCTATGCCAACTGAGATCGTGATTTGAAATGGTACATATTCAGAGAACAAACTGGACTGGTGGCACTTCAATTCCAAACTTTTTCAGGCTTTTTAGTTCTGTGTGTAAGAACAAATTGGTTCAGTCCTCCAACAACTCAATGGGTAGACATGGGCAGTAACGTCCTAGCACCAGTTCCTCTCAAGGAGATGGAGTACACACATCACCGTGTTCAGCCACTGGGAGGAGAACTAGGGCGACCGACCGAGGAGAGTTGGGCGGATCGGTCTTCTCTGTTAGAGCCACAAAGTATTGGGACTCGGTACCAAGCGCGATCAGATGATGTCATAATTTTGATGGGTTATATCCCTTGTGTTGTCCTCGGGTCAAATTTGACCCCGTTTTTAACATCAGAAATAAGGGTTTCTTTCAAACAAATTGCCCAAAAATAACATTGATGCATGGATATACAGTTCTCATACAGTTGTAAGTGCTCATAAGTTTACATACCCAACATTTGACTAAAAAGAGGAGTACAAAACCATCTTTTGGAAATCTTAATGCCTTAATTAAAAGAATTAGGAAAAATGCAACCTTTTAAGGACACCAATTTTCTTTGTGAATGAATAATGTATCGTAAATAAATAAATGTTCTTCCTTAAAATAAAGGGGGCATAAGTAACTTGAAAGTGGCTTGTGTTAAAAAGCATTTGGCCTAATGTGAAGTTGTGTGACTAATACCTTTTGTCGCGAAGCTGTAGCACTGAATGGACAAAGTCAACAGAGCTGCAAAACGCGCAAATTCACATTTGAGCAATTGTTTTGGTAATTGGTCAGTAGAGACATACACCCTTCCCTTAGAGGGAAACTAAGGGATTTACTTAAAGCTTTGTGTTTTTAATTCTTAAGTCTGTACAGAAGTCAAATCATTATTCATCCATGAGTAACCGTACACATTTTCCCCTTTTCAATTGAACGTACCTTCTACAATGGTTAAATAGTTATATACAACAGTGTAAAAAGTTCTGTGAAAAAACAAATGTCTTCCAATTTTTTTTTTTTAAATGGCTCTGATGTAAATGTACTGTATTTATAAAGTGCTTTTCTAGTCTTAACGACTACTTTACATAGTACAGGAACCATTCATACACTGTGGCCGAGGCTGCCGTACAAGGTGCCACCTGCTCATCAGATAAACATTCACGCACATTTACACTCTGATGGCGCAGCATCGGGGGCAACTCGGGGTTGCCCAAGGACACTTCGACATGGGGCTGCAGGGCCAGGGATTGAACCTTCCGATTGGCTCTACCACTGAGCCACAGCCAACTGATGTTACCACTACTAGTGTTGGGCTGCTTCTACTTCTACTAACCCTTTGAATACTGCTTCTGCTGTAACTAACAGTACTATTAGCACCTTTTTTTGCTTCAACTCTGCTGAAAAAAATTTTTTCAATATAAACAATGAAAGAAATATGACAGCAAAGAGTGGCTTAAAAGACAAGATTTTTGTTTCAAATAAATCTTTATTTGAAATAAACAAAAAAAAAAATGTTGGGCTGCAATGTCTTGTCTCGAACACTAGATGGTGTAGATAGATTTTTATTCATCCCAAAAATGGGAAATTACAGTATTACAGCAGCAAAATATCAGACACACGGCACACATACAGAATATACATGAAATAATAAATAGGATAGAATACAAGAACAAGTATTCAAAAAAATGAAGTGGAGAATGTAAAACATATCTACAAGTTAGGAATAAAAATGATTACTACTTAAATAGTATTAATAAAGATGTAAGTAAACCTATGTTTGTGCAAGTTGCACTTAGTTATCTAATACTTAGTGAAGTGTTAAAAAGTTGTATTGCCTGTGGTACGAATGATTTCTTGTAGCTTCTCTTGTAGAGAAGATGCTCCTCTGTTGGACCTGTGTGTGGGGGGGGGGTATCCAGTTTGTTCAGTGACCTCCTCTCCACCAAAGCTTCAAATGTGTCCTGTTTGCAGCCAATAACAGAGCCAGCCTTTGTTAGTTATTAGTTATTATTCTAACTCACTGTACCTGGGTGTTGGCCAGTCCTTATTGTCTCACCTACAGCTGGTGCAAAATGCTGCAGCGAGACTTCTGACTGGCACAAGGAAAACAGATCGCTGGCCACAACAGACTGGTAGGACATCTCCAACATTTCTGCTGCACACGTTGAAGTATCTCAGCTTCCTCAGGAGATAAAGTCTGCTCATCCCCTCCTTGTAAACAGCTGTGCTGTTGATTTTCCAGTTCGGCCTGCTGTCGATGTTAACTCCCAGGTGTCTGTACTCCTCAGCCATGTCCACATCTCCACCAGCAGGGGGGTGATTCTTACCAGCCCACTCCACAAAGTTGTCCACCAGCGCTCTGTACTGTAATCTCATTATCAGCAAACCACCTTAAAATAAATCTTAATTAATAAGCTATTGCACTGTTCAATCCCTGCACTACCACCATTGTTCAATACACACTCTACCATAGCACCTTACCATGGTCATTGCGGGCCTTGGTAATCACTTCACAAATTGTTAAATTTCTGTGAGTGATTTCTTTTTTTTTTTATGTATGTGAGATATATGTGTGTATGTGTGTTTGTTGTGTTATGGTTGTCTAAGCTACTGGATGCCTACAATTTCCCTTGGGATGAATAAAGTATCCATCTATCTCTATCTAATTGACAACTTGTATTTCATGACGATACTTGAAATGGTCAAAACAAGCTACAACAGGCCCAGCATCAGCATTATTAACAGAAATAGGTTACATCCTTCATTCTTTTTGCTTGGGACCAAAATTTGCACGTGCACCTGCACCTGCAAAAAATGTGGATGTTCCATTAACAAGTTGAAGTGCTCTCCACTTTAACAGAAAGTTCCCCTGATGAGTTGTTGATGTCATTCTTCTTCTTCTTATTATTATTATCATCTAATTGTTGCGTAAAGACATCCCCGATCTGTTTTATGATGGCCATTTCCGTTTATCTCTGTTTATTGTGTGACATTTTATGACTGGTGTTACAGTGTGACAGATAAGTGTCAGTGGGATTTAAAAAACCAAAACAATCAAGAGACAGAAAGGGAAACTAATGTCAAACTAATGACTAGCCTACTTCCAATAGGTTTTAGACCCTGTAATTTGATTACTTCACAAAGTAGCAAGAGTACATTTATTCATAGCTTGTTGAAGACAAGTATTTTAAGAGAACAATAACATGATATAGATGTATTGATAATATAATTGGTTATAGATCATGTGTAGATATGCAGCCAGGACACAAACATCATCACTTTATTAAAGGTGTTTTAACACAACTTATTAAGGCCCTCCTGTAGAGACAGAAGCCTATATTCCTCCATGATATACAAAACATTTAATGTTAGAAATGGGAAGACCAGCGCATCTAGCCGCAGTTTTGTAAGATAGGTACAATGTTGGTTAGTGATATGCCAGTGATATCAGGGACAAACACAGTTATAAGATTGTTTCACGGTTGGGGACTTAAAATCAGCAAGTTCATCTTCAGGACACAAATGCAATCTATGTAGGCAAAAAAAATAAAAATAGGCTAACAAATGTGTTGATTTGTAGTGGCTGGTTCGCCATGGTTCATTTTTCATTTCTCTAGTAATTTCCTTTATACTGTGCAGGTTTTTATTTATTTATTTATTTTTTTTACCTTTCTTTTATATGGCTAAACCTTTACAACTGATGGTTTCACAGTCATTCCCTATGAATATTTCCATTGTTTCTTGCTGTTGTATTTCCATACTTCCCACCACAAAATATCATAAGGTGACTGTTATTCTATGTTTTCTATTTTTTTTACATGGCTCTTGTGACTGCATTTTCACCAAGTCGGACACAAACACACGCAGAGGATATATGTCATGGTAACTTTCCGTCTGAATTTCCTCCCCCCCTTACTAAAAAAGACAATCTACATCTACGTCACCTTCTCCCAAAGGTGGCTGGCGACGTCACACGTGTGACATTCATGTGTCATCGGAATATATAGGAAAAACATGTCACTGTTCACTGAGATGAATGGTAAACAGATCGAGTTGAGAAGAGATACAATTAAAAAGATCTGCAGAGATACAGGACTGGGCAGCATATTATAAATGTGAAGGCCCGCTATCCGGAGCAAGAATTAATCATTGTTATTATGGTTCAAATTAAAATGTTAGGAGTCTGTCTCAGGGCATATATCTAGTTAAATTTAGATATGTTGGTGATGAGAAGTTCAACAACATCATGGACAAAATGATTGTTGTTAAGCACGCAGAAAATCCAGCAAAGCATAGTGGATTATGAAGACACTAACGTTATCTGTTGACGTACAAAAACAACAGTAGCCTAATGTCTAAGTAAAACAGGGCATACAATGACAGCTCCTATCCTGAACATAGACAGTGGTTCTGAACATAAGTTGACTGTGTATCACTTTTTATCCCTCCACTTGATGGTCAGCGCATTGCCCCACCATTAAGTTTAAAAACGACCAGTTTACCCGTGCTGGTTGGATGACGTCATCTAAAGGAGGGTTGGGCCACACATTGTTACACCCTGGTTACACCCATCAACAACATATTCATGTGTTCAAGATTGGGTTATTTTAATATTCCCAGCTGCACCTGAATGCAGCGGGAGACTGGAGGTGGAGAGAGAGAGAGAGGTGGAGGAGAACAACAGGGGAAAGAGATAGCAAGACCCAGCTAGCGCCAGCACAGTGAGCCTAACCGTTATTTTGCGATATTGGCTCTACAGATAAAACTACATTTAAGCATCATGTCCTTTAGCTAAGATGTGACTCCAGTCACCTTTTCGTCGAATGTGTCCAAGACGGCAGAAAAAATGTGCGCCGGTAGCTAACGTTAGCTAGTTTAACGTGAAGACAAAAAGGCATCTCTCTCTGTCTTCTGACCGTGCAGCCCGATCGAAATCTTCGGATGACTGTCTGTGTAAACGCTTGTAACGTTAAAGCAGCTCGGCAAAACATCCCGCTCCTCAACTGACCCACCGGGTCCGTGTTACAATTACGAGCAGGGGAGGGAAAGCCACCACACTGTCAAAATGAAATTCACGGAGCATCTCTCCGCTCACATCACCCCGGAGTGGAGAAAGCAGTACATCCAGTATGAGGTACGTTTGCTTCATTATTAAAACCTGCACTCTTCTAGCCACCATCTAGCTAACTCGGCAGCTCATTGGTGGTTAATGATGGCTAAATGTCTGTCCAGTCTCATACCTGTTATTTTTATACAGAGCCATTTGAGTATAGCTTCCTTGTCTTTCACTCTCCTTTGGTTATACAACAGGAAGAGAGAGGACCTGCTTCAATTGTTACACCCGCAAGTCGAGCTAAACGGCAGCCTACTAGTGTAAGCTAGCTAGCAAACTACCGTTAGACAAGCTAGGTTAGTCGTTTGTTTGCTCCGCAGCTTTCCATCTCTCGGTCACATCGAGCTGTATTGAGCTGCTATGTACAGTACACCGGTCAGCAGAGGCGCGAGTCTCGTCCTCTCTAAGCTGCTTGGAATGTGTTTTGGAGACAAAAGGCATTCGACTGACTCATCACTTATTGAGCTAACGTAAGTTAATCTTTGCGCCCGTTAACCACCCTGCCTGTCCCCAAACGCTTACCCAGCTCAGCAGTCCTGCTGCTGGTGTTTTTTATCATGTGGTTGAACGGGGTCACTCGGTGACAGAGAGGCGCTGATAGCTCAATCTGCAAGCAGCAACCTTTGACCCATTAATGCTACTCAAATTTGCAATTCAACTATTATCTTTATGGTGACTACATTTGTATAAATGGCTAACAGTACAAATATAATATAATAATATAATAATTAAGATTTTTTTTTATTTTTGTGCCAGTATATTTTACATTGGTATTCCAAACATACTTGTCAAGGTTGTACATTTTGTTTGCAGTAGAGTGAATGTTTATACAGCAGGAACATGCTGATCCTGAGAGAATGGCAGTTCTTATGTAAGTCTTAATAAAGCCATATCTAGCCTATAAGTGCCATTCAAAGCTGTAATCCAGCTGGTCTGTGTGCTGGACAAATTTCATTACCAGGAATCAATGTGTAATCAATTTGTAATCAGGTCCAGTGCTTTGGGTAAACGTAAAAAGGTTCACAATGTTACACACAGTCCGTTGGCACAGAGGGCTAAATACACCAGCGGCAGTTTTTGTTTCCTTTAGGGATTTTTTTTTTTTTTAGCAGTGGGGGCAGGTCCGAACACCCCCCTCATACACACATGAAAATGGAACTGACACTGATTTATTCACCTCTATTCACACACAAAATGAGGCATACTTTCAGTTGTGATTGAACTGTATTTTTTGAGTTACTGACAACTTTGATCTTGACATCTAGGCTGAGCATTCTGTAGCAAATAACAATAAACCCACTATTAATGACATTATCTTAATGCAGTGTAACTACTTCAGCATGTAAATAATGCACCTACAATACAAATGTGAGCGAGGGCGTTGAGCAATCGCTATTATATCGAATCAACAGCCACGTGCGATTTTAGCTAGCAGGTGAAGAACATAAACAACGAAAATCACCAGCTAACTTAACTTAAATTTGACCAGGTTTAAATGAACTGACAATGTAAGTTATACGACTTACAGTTCTCAAGGACGTACACACACCATCTCAACTGGCTTATCATCCGGACAACGTCTCTTTTTCCTTTCTCCCTTTTTCTGCGGGGCGCCACGGTCAAATCAACATAGAAGGAACACTGGAACGGTGTTAACTGTATTTGAGTATGCATGCATGAATTAAGTTGAACCTAGAGTTGGGGTTTGCTAGTTTGTCTTTTCCCAATCTGATGTCATCTTGATCAAATCCACTTATTGAATCTGAATCCAGCTTTCAACATTTGTTTTTCAGCTTCAAACATTTTGTTATGTACCTAAAAAGTAGCTAACTAAAACTTCAGACTGAAACTCTACAGGTTTTAGTGACCGCATAATGTCTGCCGTTTGTAGTTAAAACCTGAAAATGAATAATTGAATATGCATCTGACACACTGAAGTAACCTTTTAACTGCACACAAGCTATGCTCTAAAACAGGGCTGTCGAACTCCTTTTAGTTCATGGGCCACATTATCCTAATTTGATCTCAAGTGGGCCAGACCAGTAAACCACTCCAGAAAGATCAGATCAGTCTGCCACAGACTTTCCTGTCAGCTTGATAACAAGTTACTTCTGCTACGACAGCGTTCTAAAGCCATTGTAGAATTTCTAAGATTAAAGTCGTAAATTTACGTGAAAAAGAACTTTGATTTTCTCTGAGATTAAAGTGCTAAATTTGGAATTGGAATTCTTTTACTTCTCTGCAGTTTTCACACTTTGCACAGTCATCCAGTGGGCCTGATTGGATCCTTTTTGGCGAGCCACGGGCCGTATGTTTGACACCACTGCTCTAAACACAGGAAGTCCCAATTCAAGGCAGTTTAGGTTGATGAGCCTAAATTGTTTGTATGCTTAAGGTTTGAGAAGTTGATCTTCAGGATTGTGTCACTAGAGAAGACTCCCCACTATGTTGGGCTTGTTGAACATCAAAACCACACAGTTCAGTTGTGATTTTTAGAGTGTTGTGCATCGCAAACTACGCTGTCGTGTTCTGCATATAGATGCACGGGTCCGTGTGAAGTCAGTGTCGTCTTCTGCCCATGTCCCAGAGGGACCACGCGGAATGTTCCCTTGCAGCCCCAAAATTCACGACTGCGCAGACCGTACGCTCTAATCGCACAAACGTGTGAACACATCCATGCGTGTAGACGCCAAGTGTAGTATAAACAGCACCACATGCACTTCCGTGTCGGTTTTGGCTCTCCAGGACTATACACACGGCAGTAAGCATTACTGGTCCGCATTAAGGTTGCAAAATTCCGGGAATTTTCAAAGTTGGAAACTTTCCATGGGAATTAACCGGCATAAATGGGAATTAATGGGAATAAACTGGATATTTTTAATATTACTTGTTGTTATAATACTGTTAGTCTGTAACAGGGAACTTAAATGTAGTTGGAAAAAAACCCATCTTGCAGCATAATCTTGGTTAAAACAACCTGATTAATGCAACTTCAGTTGAATGTCCTCCCTATATTCGTCAATGACATAATCAGCATAGGCTACTACATACTGGCCAACATTTAGTTTTTAAAATACAGGAGTTTTTTTTTTTTTTTTTTGGGGGGGGGATAAATAACCCATTGCTATTAACCTATGTGTGTTAATTGTATAGCCCACTTATTCTTGATAGGCTGGAAACAATAGACAGCGCTGATGGTTAGCTTAGCACGCATATAACCATAAACGTCAACAGTAACTTTACCTAAGTGAGAACAGCGTTTAGATCCTTTATCAAACAGTGCGCCGTCATTGCCTGTCATTTCTGACAATTTGATAAACAAACATGTATATTATGCTTGAGTTAATAAACCGCAGTTAACAAAACTGGTTAAAACATTGTATCAATATTTAAATAAATAACCGTGAGAGTCCGGTACGGCCAGACTCTCATATTTAAGTTTGTGTTCTGCTTGTTCAACGGTTGTTTGATAAATTGCTCTTAAACACATTTAGAGAGGATTTAAATTGCTATTTTTATTTTCAGTTCGTACCATTTTGGTGCTGGTGATTTACCTTTTGGGGCTGGCTAAAACCTCTTCGGGGCGGGCCGAAAAATTCTCCATGCAGGAAAAACCCTGCGTTTGTCATTTCAGCTGGTGAAAACGACCGTCAACACAGTAGATCTGAAGCCTTTTTACCAAAATACTTTATGCGTTGCTGTTTGCTAATACAAAAAGACTGCAGTTAACAATTAGTTTCCTTATCGATTAATCTGATTTATTGTTTTATATAAAGACTGGTCTATAAAATGTAAGAGAATAGGGGAAAAATGACCAATATGATGTCATCGTTTGCCTTGTTTGTCCGACCAACCATCACATAAGAAACAAAGCAGTACATCTTCACAACTGAGATGGTGCAACAATGGAAAGTTTGGCATTTTTGCTGAAAAAAATTAAAATCTGCTTCCAGGGTATCCCCCCCCCCACACACACACACAGACACCTCTCTGTACCTGTAGCAGCACTATCTGCATTGTTTGGAGGTTGCAGTATTCTCACAAGTCATCGCCGGTGCTCTGCATTGTCACATATTGCTACAGCTCGGTGGGACTGCAGCAATCTTTCAGTCAGTGCCACGGAGTTCACCACCATACCAGAACATGACATGTTATGGCAGAAAGATGATCTGGAATTTCTGTTTAGTGACTTAGAAATACCTAATGACTGTCTCTTATATATTTAGGTTATTTATTTACTGGTTCATTTGTGCGTGCGTCTGTTTTTTCCAGTCAGTATGAAGCAGGGCTAAGCTTTCTGGCTCAAAGTCGGAAGTAATCAGTCATCTCCTCTGGACTCCTGTCCTGACACATTGTTTTAGTTCTGTGTTCCTTTTGCAGCACACTCAGTCACATTAAGCTCTGAGCCAAAGGTCTCTTTCTGCAGTTAGAAATGCAGTCTGTGGAGCAGCTTCGCCAGTGCTGTTCAGTGTTCTATCAGCCTACCACCTTGTTAAAATTCACCACAGCTTAGCTCAGCTCCAGAGATCCAAACCACGACCAAATCAGCTTCTGTACTAATTACCAAACCAAATACCCTCGGGTGAAATTCAAAGCTCCTGAAATGCAGACCAACCTGTAGGGTCTGTTGCATATTCTCTGTGTTGTCTATTGCAATGACCTTGGTCTTTGTTAGAATAAAATATGGCTTTGTTAGAGCGCTGGTTAATAAACTATGGTACACAAGCGCCCAGTCTAGCAGTACGCGGATCAATATCCGCAATATTTAGAAATTTCTGTATTGGCCTATCTGTCAACCTGTGCTGCGCTGCTTGACACTCGTCTGCGCAAGTCATCGAAACTAGAGATGGCCCGATACCATTTTTTGCTTACCGTTTCCGATACCTGAACTTGCATTTCGGCCTATACCGAGTACCGATCCGATACCGTAAACTCCAGCACTTCCCGATACCTACACCAGCGTTTTAGGCAGTATCTGAGCCGATAGCGATACTGGTATCGGTATCGGAACATCTCTAATCGAAACTGAATTTATAAACTGAAATCATATGGGCACAAAATCCATATCCACCTCCATTAAGAATAAAAGGATGTCTGTCATCTTATCAACTGTAAATTAATGTGCATTGGTAATTGTACCAGTAGCTCTCTGTCTCCCCTTTATCCCTCCTCTCTCTCTCTCTCTCTCTCTCTCTCTCCCTCCCCCCCTCTCTCTTTCGTGTGTGTGCTGTCCAGAGGCAATACGCAATCACAACTGTCCAAACGGCTGAGAGCTTCCACCTGCAGTTGCACCTGCCTCTGTGTGCACCTGTGTCGGTGTTTTGCTGCGGTTATACTGACTCAGTGATGCATTTTACAAAGTCTACAGACTACCACGTTGTTGTTGGCATTAAGAGTGAAATACTCCTACACTTTAGAAGACTGCGTGCGAGCCTTTTTCTCAATGTGTTGTGGAACTTGCGAGGAATCGATACTTGCGCTGTTGCTGGAGGCAGCTGTGTTTATTTTAATTTTTTTTTTACCTCTACGTGTGACGCGTCGACGCATTTACGTAATAGATTATGTCGGCGAATCGTCCCAGCCCTAACTGTAGAATGAGAGTAGAATGGACTTTCCTATTCAAATCAACATAGCAGGATAGTATGAGTGTCGGCCATTTTTTCAGTACCGTTGCAAAGAACCGCTGGAAGGGGTTAACTCATTCTATTTCTATGGTCCATGGCCATTTCTTTTTTTTTTGAGCAGGGCAAAACAGCAGACGGTTCAATGTCCGTTCTATTCTAATTCTATTCCTATGAGATTAACTCAAATGACCTGGGCTGGACAAATTTATTGTTATGTTACTGTATATTGTTATGCAGGGGATACCCAGCCTATTATAGTATCTTTGTTGCACTGAGAGGGACACGTATTATTCTTCAAGTACATTTTTCTGTTGCTTATTTGATCAACAGTTTCACATGGACTCTGGTTTCTTACTGCTTATGCGGGGATTGGATGCAGACCAGATGTAGCTTGTTGTTCCACCCAGCTGTAAATCTGGCCCCGGGCCCAGTTAGTTTTAGTCCTGTGAAGATGTGGGACCCAGGCCTGTGAGGTTTGCAGAGCCATGCTGACCAGGGCTGTTGCATGCATGTCATGTTTTCCCATGGCAGCGGCGTTTGGGTCAGACACTTAGCAGGACAGTTAGATAAACAGAGTAAATGGACTGTATTTATACAGCACTTTTCTAGTCTCAACAACTACTCAAAGCGCTTTTACATAGTACAGAAACCATCCACCATTCACACACATTCGTACACTGTGGCAGAGGCTGCCGTACAAGGTGCCACCTGCTCATCAGATAAACTTTCACAGACCTTTACACTCCGATGGCGCAGCATCGGGGAGCAATTCGGGGTTCAGCGTCTTGCCCAAGGACACTTCGATATAGGACTGCAGGGCGAGGAATTGAACCACGAACCTTCTGATTGGTAGGCCACGGCTGCCCCAAGAGGTGTATCCTAAGCAGTTGTGATCTGATGTCAGGGTTTTTCCCTGGGGTGCTGTGCAGCCGCTGGGGTTGGTCACCAACTGAGCCCAGGGTTTCCTCTATGTTGATTTTGTAGTGGCGGCGCACCATGGCAAAAATTTAGTCGCGGTGGCCTTTTAAATGATACTGCCAACATAATCCACCCCCCCGTTGGCTGCCACTCACACTGCAATTTAACAACAAGTTAACAAGTTCGGACAGACCTGCCCCCACTGGTAAAAAAAATCCTAAAGGAAACACTGGAGCCGTAATGGTCCCATCCTTCGGCTCGTCCAGATGATCTCCACATTGTTTTTACGCTGCACCTAAGCCATATAATAGCAGAGAAAACCCTGGATGTGATGGGAACCAAAGACCGTCAGCTCTTTTGTTTTCATGCTGGCATGGGCTGTTATTATATCTCATGTCTTTAGCTCAGATTATTGACATTTTAACAGTGTGCAACTTTTCTTTTCTTTTTTGTCTACTGACTAACCGACTGGCTGCATTTTCCAATAAAAGTCTATGATGGAAGCTGCTTTATTTAACCTGACAGTTTCCTAGCGTGACTACAATTATAACAATATAAATGCCTGATGGTCATCTGAATGACTCAACAGACTCATTGACTGGCTAAGAGATTCTGCTGCATGACTGCATGTCTGTTGCACTCAGTCAGGCTTTGGGATATTTTAGTAAAAATCCAGATGTTTGTGTGTTAGGGGAGTTTTAGCAGGAAGGACAGAACTGGTCAAGAGGTGTGAGAAAGGGGAAGTGGCGAGAACAGAAGGGCTGCAACTAACTAGGCTATTTTTTATGAATTCATTTTCTTATTATTTTCTTCATTTAAACAATTGATAAAATGAATCGATAAAATTCCTATTACAATTTCCCGGCAGGCATAGCGTAAGACGAGCATGGTCGCGACAGTTTCACGGTATTGGGCCTGCTTGGGGATCCGCCTGTTAGATTGCTTGTGCCTCCCAACCTCCCCGCTCGCCTTGCATTGAAAATGAATCACTAGGCATGTCAATAAGCTTCCCGTGTGAAAAGATCTTTACTCAAGTTTCTCTGGGAATCGTTTCAGCCCTAGTTCACAGTCACATACATCTGTTTTTAGTTGCAAATGCGGGTAAAACGCTCGCACTGTCGAGCCTTGCAATGGACAGACTTTTCTACTAAAACCTTTTTATTTTTTATTTAACCAAGTCAGCCATAAATGTCAAATGCATCACTTTATAATGTACCTTTAACACACAGCCTAAAATAAAGCCTAAAAATACAACACTCCATGCCGCAGCAGCCTTAGTTCATGGGAAGTTAGTTTGCTGATGGTAGCTGGTTTCAGTTGCAGCGATGAATAGAGCAGCTGACAGAAACAATTCTCTGTTTTTACTTGCAGCCACAGCCGAGTGTGCAGATATTTAGAGAGGGGTCTCCGAAAGAACACTGACCGGCTTAATTAAACAATTGCTGCCTATTTAGTCCATTTTCATATAAAGTTGTGTGGGATTATTGTTAGAGGAAATGAGAATCGATTTAGAGAATTTCCACCTCAGCCAAGGGATGTAGCTAGCTGGGCTTCCCGCGGGTCTGACACATCGAAATCACAGAAGACGCAGTAAACTCACCATTGACGCATCCAGGCGACGCACCCTAATTATTTCCCTGATAATACTACATTGTGAGCAACAAATCCGTGTTGATATCGGCAGAAGGAGAGCTAGACAACTGTTAGCCGCAGCTGGGCAGCGGAGCCCTGCGGTATGTTTGGCTACGGAGCCAGCGCCACGCGCTTCCCCTGGGCACGGGTGTGAAGCCACTCTAGACCAGTGGTTCCCAACCTGGGGTCCGGGCACCCCTTAGGGGGGCGGCAAAGATCACAAGGGGTGCGCAAGTCTTTATCTTGTTTAAGGTTGAGGTATATTTGCTTAATGTTAAGGTCAAAATATATTTGCACATGTTAACAAATTATGATAATACACTAGAATATATAATGTATACAAAAGTCTGTATGAAAACCATATATTTTTGTTCTCGCTTAAAATTGTAGGCAGGCTACTTAGTAGGCCAAACCTCGGGGACCTCTTAACCTGTGGCCCTTGCTGTCATCAGGTCAGCTGCTAGCTGCTAGCATCCTCGTCTTTCCTGCCGCCACGGCATCACTATTTTATGAATGAAACATGGCGGAGAAACATAGTGCTGATAACTCCTTTGTATCAAAAAAGAAAGTAAGGCTCGATCTTTGAGAGTTACCTCAACTTTGTTTTTTTTTTTTTTTTTGGGGGCCTCAGCTTTTCTTAGACATAAGTAGGGGGGGCGCCAAGGAAAAAAGGTTGGCTACCACTGCTCTAGACAACGCTAACTTTAACGTGACTGTTAGGTGACGCTATGCTGGTATTGGAAATGCGTTTGATGAATCCAAACAATAGCGTGACCAATCTCATTTAAAAATAATGCTCTAATGCTTTAATTGCGGTTATACAAAATAACCGCGATTATGTTAAAAAAAAAAATTGCAGTTAGACAATTATTTAATAATTGTCACAGGCCTAGCTAACAGCTACAGTAACGGAGCTAAACACACAGCAGGACTGTTCAGAGGAACATGACGTGTTAAACAGCGCAGTTTAATGTGACAACACCAGCAGTCACTTGGACAGAATAGCCAAGTGAAACTCATCGACACTTCCTGGTCTGAGAAATCATTTATGCCTACTTGGTAGAGCTGGGCAATATATCGATATTATATCAATATCGTGATATGAGACTAGATATCGTCTTAGATTTTGGATATCGTGATATGACATAAGTGGTGTCTTTTCCTGGTTTTAAAGGCTGCATTACAGTAAAGTGATGTACTTTTCTGAACTTACCAGACTGTCCTTTACCCACTTAGTCATTATATCCACATTACTGATGATTATTCATAAAAAATCTCATTGTGTAAATATTTTGTGAAAGCACCAATAGTCAACACTACAATATCGTTGCGGTATCGATATCGAGGTATTTGGTCAAGAATATCGTGATATTTCATTTTCTCCATGTCGCCCAGCCCTACTACTTGGGGATTTTTCTGGTCTTGCTTTGGTGTTTCTAATATTTTAGAAGAAGGCGAACGATATAAGCAGCCGACAAGACCGCGAGTAAAGGAGAGGGTAGGGTTGGGTACCGAAACCCGGTTCCACTATGGAACCGGTTCCTACGCAACTGGTAGGAATCGGACCGGATTAGAACGCAAATTTCGGTTCCTCATTTCGGTTCCACTTAATGTGTCGACTGAAATATTTTCCCTCAGTCGCTCCGAAACGGACGTAAAAATATCCCCCTTTCTCTGTAGTCTACCGTCAGCTAGCTACCGTAAATGTAGGCTACTTTTAAAATGCCATATTTTCCCCTCTGGGCTCACCAAAACAGATGTAAAAGCCTTTTCTTTTCAGTTTTTTTCAAGTACCGGTTCTGCATTGGAATCGTAAAAATCCAAACGATACCCAACCCTAGGAGAGGGCGGACCCAAATGAGAGAGAGAGAGAGAGAGAGAGAGATTGTGTTGTACTTGTTACTAAGACGACGAGCCACGTATGCTCCTACTAAGTACTGAGAACTGTAGTGCACTTGGAAGCGAATCGAGACCCACATTTTCAGGCGGACCAGAGTTTAGTTGGTTGGTCGGCACAAAAGTTCAAATGAGCTTGGACTTCACCCCGTGCTCTGTATTCTCAACTCAAAATGTGACATTTGTATAATGTTTTCTAACTAAAGTGTTCAGATTTGGGATTTTATTTGTTTAATTTTCAGATACAACATACATGAATAAAACCATAATTACAACCATAAAACATCAGCTGCGAGTTGAACGCTACAATTTGTCAAGATTGTTGTATATATTTATTTTTTTATTGGGGACTTGCTCAATTTACTTGTGGGTCCCGGGGACTTACTACATGGGAAACCTACCAAGTCAACGTTATTGTCAATTCTGCAACATGTGCCAGACCTACAGAGCAAACCTGTCAACATGTTTACGCTGTTAGTCCTTGGTAATGCTGCCTTCAGCAGGATATAGATATAGATATAGACAGCTGCTGGTTCCGCTGGTCTTATCTGACGAGGGTGGAAAGCAAAAACTCAAAGATAAAAGAGAAGGAGGAGTGGGAAAGGAAAGGGGGGGGGGTCGGAGAGGGGAGGACGAGGGAGTAACATGTAGGGGAATATAGATGGCCAGGTGTAGACAGACACACAGAGGTCAGTGTAGACAGAATGGTGTGACTTGCATATTGATTCAAGAAAATATCCACAATGTCCAGAAGGAAAAATGAGAATAGCTGTGGAGACAGAAGGGAGGGATTATAAAGGCTTTATTGTCATTATCCCCATACGAGCTCTGATTAAAACCTCTTTCTAGGACCAAAGGGAAACCTATGGAGAAAGAGGGGGAAAAAAAGGCTACATTGAGAAAGAGAGAAAAGGGGTAAAAAGGTCAGAGGGATGTGAGAAGCTAGGGTTGAATGCTGATGGCACTGGCTACCACATGACTGGTGTAAGAGGATCACACACTTGCTCACTGTTCATGCACACACATGCGGATAGGTCACATGCATAGATCTCTTCTGAGTTCCTATAGCTGCCCCCTGTTTTGTGAGCCCGTTTCCCAGCATTCCCTTCAGCAGCCCCCAGTGCATATATATGAGTTATTACATATTGCTAGGCCTGTAACAATTATTACATAATTGTCTAATCGCAATTGTTACTTTGTTTAACCGCAATTAATAGCTGACATTAGCTAAGGTCGGGAAAACTATATAATAATGTACTATTGTCAATTTTATGTTCATTTAAGGAAAAATTACAATGTTTTTTTTTATTATAAAGAGGCATGGTTTACTTTATAGGCCGTGTATATGTTTTATTTATTTATTATCTGGGTCAAATAACAGCAATATTACCAGTTGGTAAAGTGTTTTTTGTCAAAGTCTTTTTGTCATAGACTGTATAGCATCACATGCAATGGGGGCTACTGTCTGGATGAACTGGTATTTCAAAATCTTTGTTATATATTTATAGTGCAGTGCCCCTTTCAAAACATTCCTTTTTGGAACGGACTGATTGCTTGGCAATAGATTGCAGCTTTTTTTTTTCTTTTTTTTAAAAGAACGGCCAAACAATTGCACACTTCCTGTGGTCTTGAGCAATACACCTGCCACGACGTAGTTGCGTGCCTTAGCAAGTGTCATCACAATTTGATATTATATCAATTCATAGGACAACGACACGATATTTGCCGAAGTAAAATCTATCTTTGACAATTAAAAAAAAAATCACAAGTAGCATCCATATGCAGAAACCCTTCTAAAATTTCACTTAAACAGAACTCATATCTCAGAAGTCAAATTCAGAACTTGGTGGGACTGAGAAAGGAATCCTCTGCATTTCACCCATTTTGACTTAGGAGCAGTGTCAGGAGTATTCGAAATTGCTAACATGCATGTGTTTGGTGTGTGTGGCACACACACACACACACACACACACACACACACACACACACACACACACACACACACACACACACACAGACCGACAGACGCTGGGAGAGCATGCACAGTGCACACAGAAAAGAGCAGGACTTAAAGCAACACCGCTAACCACTGATCCATCCACTCAAAAGAACAATAATAAAAGAACCATAGATGAAAGGAATCAAGAAAAAGATTAAATATTTCATACGTAGTATGTGCAACAAGCACCGAAATGACATTCATTTTTGCATAACATGAAATTAACACCTGTCTGTATGTTTAAGATATATTTCTCACCTATAAGAAAATGTAACCGTTAATCCCCAAAATAGTGTAAATAATTGCTCGGTCAGATGCTAAGACCAACCACTGGCTTAGCTTTTAGTTTGCGTCATTTGTGCGTCACAAAGTGTGACGTCAACAACATGTTTCCAAATCCCGCATCTTGTCAGGATTTTGGGGGAAGTCTGTAACGCCTTTTGTAGCCTTGACATTTGAAAACACAGCTTCCTTCATATCTTCTTCGCACCACCTTCATATGAGGCACTTTATATACGAGCTGTTTGAGTCGTTCCCAAAAGGAAGGAGAAACCTAGGGATCCGAGGTTTCTACAGGACACAAATGCGAGCATAATCCAGTTGTGACTCATAAAATCCTGCTGACAGTTTGGTGTCAAGATATGAAGTGTTTGTCTCCTCGTGGGTGGGGGCTAGGGGAAAGAGAGAGGGGCTGAGATGGAGGGAAAGGAATTTATAAAAGAGATTAGGCAAAAGGGAAGCCGTGAGAGAGTAGGAGAAGAGGGCGGGCGGGGAGGGAGATGGTTGCGGGTAATATTTTATAATGCAAATAAATGAACAAAATGAGGACAAGAAAAGACAGCAAAGGGGAAGACAAACAACAGAGGTATGAGGTATTGAGGAAAAGAGAGAAAGAGATGATAAAGTAAACAAAGGGAAGGGTGGCATAGACGCCTTCAAAAACACACACACACACACACACACACACACACACACACACTGTCTGTCCCACAGATTTGTGGTCAAAAGTTGTGGTGCAACGGTCTGCCTGAGGTTATTATTTGCCACAAGCCATGAGTCTGGATCAAGGCAGAGGTGTGTGAGAGAGAAGAGAAAATGCCATAAACTGAGTTACAAGGCCGGCAAGAGGCTAAGACAACAGGGGAGAGAGTGTGAGAGTGTGAGAGGTGGAGAAGGGGAAAAGGGACGTAAGTAGGGTAATCTTCTGTGAGGATAAGCAGAGCTGCCCTTCTCCTTGTTGAGCTGCATGTGTTTTTGTTTTGGAAACTTGCGCCTTAGCACCTGCTGAGCCTGCCTACTGACCACACACACACATATACATAGACAACCATTCACACATGGGCCTCAGGAGAAAGTGTGGGGAAAGTTTTGTCCCAGATGTGTCTGCGGGCGTGTTTGCTGCTGATGATAGCATGACATCAGATTGGTAAACAAAGCACTCTGTCACCACAAATTACCGTCTCATTAAAAGAGACCATGTTCTGTCTTGCTCTGTGTTTAGTCGTTAGGGCCAATATGACACACAGCCAAATCCATCCAGTCATTTTACATTACTCACAGATCAACAAAACATGCTTTGAGGCTTAAATCAGTCCCTCCAGCCAAAGTCTGCAAATTTTTGCAGGGGGGGACACATTTTTTTTCAAATACGCTGCACTTTCGCTGCATAAATTGCTGATTTTCGTGCAAAATATGCGTGGCTTGCATGATTTATAATAATAATAATCATCGCGATGAAATTGCTGGAATGAAAAATTGAAAAATGAAAATTGAAAAGAATGAAAAATTGCAGTTTGATGAAAAAGAGAAAAAGAAAGTGATTCCCCCCAACACCCTGCTTTTCGATGATGTTCACATCGCTTCACAACGTTCCCATGGCAACAGGGGAAAATGGCCGCTCTTGTGTGAAGTAAACGCAACATTTTTCAACTTTCTGCTAAGATATAAGTGACTTTTTTTGCAACGAAAATGCGGGGATTATGAAATCATGCAAGTTCCCGCAATTTATATATATATATATATATATCTTTGCTAGATCTATATATATATATATATATATATATATATATATATATATATCTTTGCTAGATCTCGATAGGTGGTGCTTCTGAAAAAGGAGAGACTGGCGCGTTTTTTTCCGACTCGCTTAATGACATCTTCACTATCAACAATCTCCACCAGCATTGGAAAACATATAGGAAAGCTCCAGCTAACCAGCCACAGTTCTCTCAGCCTCCACGCTGTATCCACTAGGGCTGGATATTGTTCAAAAATATTCGATACGATACCAATACCAATACTGTGACTTCGATACCGGTTCCTAAACGATACTTTTTTCAATACCAGTTTTATAAAACATAAATACATTACAACATTACACATTACGGCACAAATCTTATTATTTTTTTTTCAGTAACGTGAGCCCTGCCCCTGTGCGTAATTTTCCTGCCCGGCTCTGCGAAGTGTAACAGCCAATCACAGACATTATTAGATGCTTAGATGCTTATTGGCTCACTGAAGCTGATGAGATTTACTCCGTAGGAATTGACATTTGGTATTGAATGACGAGGCATCTTTGTATACTCGATACACTAGATGCAGTTCACTCGGTGCCTAAAAAGTATTGAGTTTGGTACCTAGCCCTAGTATCCATACAGCTATGTGATAATAAAACCGTTGCATTGATGCTGAAAACTTTGTGTAGGCCTACTTTTTTTTTCTACAAAGAAAATGTATCAGGAATCAATAAAGAATCGGACCAATGAGAATCGATAATGTCATTGGTATCAACAATCACTTCCCATGGCTATGCCCATTTATGTAATTCCCTGTCTGAAGGGTTGTCTGTTTCCCACACAGCATGTTGGGAAATGTGGGGGGAACATGGGTCCCTTGTGGAAAAGTGGTATTTCGAAGAAACGGGGTACCTAACTAGGGAATTAAAGTCGACTCATGCTCATGCTTACATTTGTGTGAAAAGAAGCTGTTTTTCTTGGTGATGCAGGAAAAATACAGTGACAGCAGAGGAGCTGATGGGAATGTTGGATAAAATAAACAAGGGTTCTCAGCGGTAGATTACTATACTATTCCTTGTAGTATTTAAAAACTCTCCTCCATCTGCTGCGTGCTTAATCGCTCGCGTTACAGTCGCAAAAGTCTTTAATTGATCCTGAATACTTTCCTTAAATTGTCCTTCATTATAGTCAGTCAATGAAAACAATGATTTGTTGTTACTACGCCATCATGAATTACATTATAGTATGTGTATCTGAAGGTTTCTCTCTGTGTCTGGGTAAAAAAAAGGTTTCTGCAGGATCCCCATTTGTCACAGCAATATCAGAACAACACTAATACGGCCCTATGCTCTTATATTCACAGCTGATTGTAGTTTTGGGTGATCTGGAATTTATGCAAACTCAACTAACGGGCCCATACTCTAAATGTAAATCTGGACTGGCAGAAACACTCGAGAATGGGAGTCCTCTTACTGCCTTCTTATTGATTTCTTTGTACATCTTGCTGTGCAAGAGTGCTCCAAATTAACTAACAGTCCAGCTTGTGTCGGAGTGCGCTCTGCTGCTCAAAGTGACTATTTACGAATGCACCCAATGTGTTTGTGTGAGAGAGCGAGAGTGGGGCACGCATCTCCTAAAATAGAAAATCAATATGTGGTGTTAAATGTTCAGGCTGGTGGCGGGCAGTCTGGAATAAATGAATGCCATTGGAAACACCAGCGTTGGCATACTGAAACATTTGATACAACCTACTATTTAACCACGGACCTGCTGATGCACATTCAGCCCGCCCTGGACCCATAAATATGAGTCAGCCGTCAACTCTGATAGTGGAGATTTTTTTTCAAACATGTTCTGAGTGCTTGTTTTCTCAGGTTACAGTGGCAGCAGTTTTGTATTGATCTTGAATCCATTCCTTAAATTGTACCCCTCTTTACTTGTTTGTATAGTCAATCAGTAAAAGACCTTCCTCCACACCGCTGTGGAGGAGGGTCTGGCTACTCCACACAGCATTCCAGGATGGGGGAGAAAAAAAATAAAAAATACGTGCTCTGGTTTATTGGATTTCTTTAAACCAATTTTTTGGGCGGTTTACTGACACAAGCCCAAGGTAACTGATATCTGGCCTAAACGGAGCAATCCCGGAAGTGGAACGTTGTGGATATAGACTAGTAAAACCCCAATTTTCTTTTCTCTGTTCTTAAAAAAAAAAAAAAAAAGGTTTTCTGCAGGACCCCCCCCTTTCTCAAAGGAATATCAGAACAACATTTCTAACGCCCTTTTCTAAAAACATTTACATCACATTGTAGTCAGTCAGTCAGTCTGACATTTATTTCTTTTGTTAAAGAAGTACATAACATGGATTTTCTACAATTTGAAGATCTGGCCCATTGGTTGTCCTCGCTGTGTGGCGTTGTATAGGTCAGCAGGTTATGAAGTTTGCATCTGTATCGGGGTTTTCCGTGGGTTTTAGAGGGCTTAGGCGCAAATGACTTCATATGCTCACATAACGCTTATTAGTGACGTCATTGCGCAATTCACTTTCATAAAGCTCAGTGGTTGTGTCGGTCGCAACAAGGGAGAGATCATCTAAAGCCATGTATCAAAATAATAAGCCAGTGATGACCTAAACGTTTTTTCAATTGTGTACATGTGCGTATACTGTATAGTATCTAATAGGAGTGGGGGATATGGATAAAATGTGACGTCAGTGTGATTTGTATATGGTATATATTGTGATATATTATATTTTCTGGAAAATCAATTAAGAAACTGTCTGCAGATAAAACAACCAGGTAGAAATGTCTAGTTAGAATTTCAGACAAGATTTTCTTTGGTTGAATACAGCCCTAGAATGTAAGTTTTCGGCTTATCCAGCGTATTTGATTGATACAAAACCTGTTAAGAATGAATATTCTGATAAAGCAGTCCTGTTTGGTGATTTGCAACAGTGACTACAACAATCCAATCATACCAGAGATATTAAAAACGTAAACAACATAGCAAAATCTCAGACAGCTGACTTGTTGAAAGTTGACATGGTCTCATCGGTCCTGTCACCCAACACTTAGCATAAGCGTAAGTGGACTCTACAGTACAACAGACATTTAATTTAGCAAGCTATGCATTTTTCTGCCACTGAATCTCACACCTTTTGGTGATGGTTGGCTACCAGTTAAACTTTTTGGATGGCAGGGTGCTGTACTTTTTAATGATAAGGCTGGCTAACTGGTTAAGCCAGGCTGTGTGGCTACACTGCTCCGCCCTGTTTAACTGTCCGTGAACAAGGCGCTTCTTGTCTATCAGCCCGCGGGCCACAAGCACCCAAAAAACAATCCCTGAGTGGCCCAGCTATCATCTCAACAGTCCCCATCAGAAAAGCTAAAACGAAAACGAGTAAAACATCTTTAACGAGCCTACAGATACTCCTACAGAAATTCCCAAAGTAGTACAGACCGTGAATGTAACACTCAGCCGATTTATGGTTCTGCGTTAAATCACGTCGCATTTCTTCCTACTCATTTCTTAATGCTCCCTTTCCGTAAACAACATGAAATCATAAAGAGGGTTTACTTTTCCTGCTACAGCGCTTCGACGGTGGTCAGAAAGCACAGGGGAGAAGTTTTGCTTCTACGTCTCCACCGCGAGTCTGTACTCTCTCTTCCACACTCTCCCCACGCACACACACCTACATCACTGCTCTATAATTCTCTTAAAGAGATACGCTAGAACTACGTACTACTGTAAATAAGCTTTAAAGCTTTAGTGCGTAACTTTTTGATATTAATGAATGTCCGTTACATTCAAGTAATTGCCAAATGAGTTGATACAAAGCTAATTAAGACTTTCAGTTCCATAAATCTCTCCCTGTATTTCTCAGTATGGCTATGTTTAGAAAATTGTGTCATCCGGCGACTTTTGCGCGCAGAAAATCAAGCGAAGATAAATGACCCCTTACCTCTTCTGAAGAGTCCATGTTTTTTTTTTTTTTAATCCTCCTTGTCCTCCTTGGTTTCAAGCAATTGCACGGAAGAGGGGTGGGGGTGGTGCGCGATCACCGAAGGCTTGTATCATGTGGATGCGCCGACTGTTGTGTTGTCATTACTTTGAATTTCTCATGGGGGCGACAGAAACTACGCACTATAGCTTTAACGGTGTGATGCATTATACTAGACGTCACACTCTTTGTAGGTGTAAACTCGTAAGGACCTAAGAAGTATGGTATCACTGTAAGTGTACTGTAACTGTATGTGTTAATCACGTTTGAACAATTTATTGAATTTTGGGACTAATAAAAGAAATTGTGATTCAATACTTTTTTGGAATTCATCTTTAATAATTCTTATATTGATACTGCCACTGCTACAATAACCATTTATTTTTTTTACTTTTTTATAACTTTTATTTATCAAGTGCAAGAGACAGACATAAAGTGCATACAAAAATACAATGTCTTTTCTTTTTTATGAACTTAAATGAACAACATCCCGCCCCCCTCCCTCCCGTCCTCCCCCCTCCCCTGACCCATGGTCCTCTTATACGTTTAAGATATATCATAAATAAGTAAAACAATAAAACAAAATTTAAATAAAAACAAATATATTACATACAAGTGAAATAAAAAATAAATTTAAAAAAACTATATATGTACTCATACAGTAATAATTAAAAATACCAATGTAAGGTGCTAGTGCTGATCATTAACTGTACAGTATTGTTTAAGTATTAATCAGTGGCTGGTTACTCCTCAGACATCAAAGCAAGTTATCTGTTATCTGTTATTTTGGAGTGTCTTAGGGTGAACAGATCATGGGGGCTGGCTATCTGACGCTGGCGGACCGGGACAGAGGGAATAATGCATATATAACCATACAGTGGGACTCAACAAAGAGACTTCCCGAGCTGGCAGCCTATCTAGATAGTTAAGTAGTGGTCTCCACTGAGTATAGAACCTGTCAGATGACCCTCTAAGTGAGAATTTGATCTTCTCCAGTTTCAGAAGGCCTAAAATGTTGTGAAGCCAGACTTTGATTGATGGTGGTTGAGGAGACTTCCACAATAACAGAATTCTCTTGCAAGCAATAAGAGAGGCGAAGGCAATTACGTTATTTTGAATGGCTGTGGCACGGAGGTCGTCTAGGGGCTTGCCGAAAATAGAGATATGTGGAGTTGGAGTTAAAGTTATGCCTAATACATCTGAAATTGTTGTAAAGAATAGTTGCCAGAATTCACACAACTTGGGGCATGCCCAAAACATGTGGGTAAGATTGCATGGAGTCTGGGAGCATCTACTACAGTTCTCATCAAATTTGTCTGGATAGAGCTTTGAAAGTTTGTCCTTACTATAGTGTAACCTGTGGAAGACTTTAAATTGTATTAGTGACAGTCTAGCGCAACAACCCCCATGGCTCCCTCCCAGAAGATCTCCGAGAGATTCAATTGGAGTTCTCACTCCCAGTTCATCTTGATCTTATGTGATTCACTGGCTGAGAACAATAAATTATAAAAATAAGAGATATGGCCCTTTGACAGGGTTTTAGCCATGAGAGCCAGGTCCATCCCGCTGGGTGTTGGTATCTGTGGGAATGACGTGACGTGTGTTTTCGCAGAGTCCCGCAACTGGAAGTACCGGGTAAAAGTCTGATTTATGTAGATTGAAGGTAGAGATTAATTGGTTGGAGCTCGCAAATATACCATCAATGTACAGGTCTCCCAAACTACGTAGCCCTTTTCTAAAATTGAGAATTGTGGGTCAATCTTTGCTGGAATGAACAGGTGATTATTGCAAATAGGAGTTGCTAGAGGGAGGGTGAGCCATCCGAAGTGGTGTCTTATTTGCATCAAAATTTTTAGTGTTCCAACAACAACCGGATTAGAGGTAAAGCTTGACGGGGAGAAGGGCAAGGTGCTACATGTTAAAGCTAACAGCGACGAGGAGCAGGAGGCTGACTCACTCTGGCACCAACTGGATTGAGGGGAAGTAAACCAAGATATTATCTTATGCACGTTGGCTGCCCAGTAGTAGCCGATTAGATTGGGTAGACCCAGTCCCCCAGCCGATCTATCCCTACAAAGCAGTGTACCACTTGCCCTTGGCCGTTTACCAGCCCAGATGAATGATGAAATAATGTCATTTATAGCTGTGAAAAAGGATTTGGGAAAATGGAGGGAGACATTTTTCAAAAAAGTTATTTAGTTGGTTTTCATCTGTGAGGGACTCTGATGCATATAGTTGGGAGAAGGATGATCTAAAAATGTCATTTATTCTGTCCGGAGTAAACGATAACCATTTCGGTCATTACTTTAACTTTCATTGACTGAGTATGATAACAAAAAAACTATTGAGCTGGACAGTTCATGGTTTGTTTTGACAAAACAACATGTATCCAATGGGATCTAAGGGTATATGTATGGGGGCAACTGACATTATGTAATAGGGCTCATATTGATGGTACGTAAAATAGCACTCGCCCTTTCAACGTCGTGGAGACGTTTCACAAGATGAATATTTCATGTAATTGTTTAATAATTAATTATTTGATCTTTTCTCTCTCATTGTGTCTGCAGGCTTTCAAAGAGATGCTGTATGCTGCTCAGGACCAGGCGCCGTCTATTGAAGGTATTCATTTTACACACCATCTCAGTTTCCCTCCAACAATGCTTATTAAATACAGAAAAAAAGAAAAGAAAATCACGCATCTTAAAAATTAGAGAAACTAAGACATAATAGTGCAAAGTTAAAAGAGAGATAACAGAGCTCAGCCCATAGCTTCATTCACTCAAAGCAGATAGTGTGCGTGAAATAAAAACAGGACACATAATTTCACTGCGTGTAGTGTTTAACTACGCTAACTAACCGTAATAGCGTGTAATGATGAAAAAAAAAACACAACAGCTGTGTATCAAAGACTGGGCAACAGCCGGGACGTAGAGAATCCACGCGTGAGAGGTGATGGATAGTTCCAGTCACTTCGTCATGTATTCACTTTGTTGAAACAAGAGAAGAAAGCCTCACTGATGTGAAGAACAGGACAGAGATACAGTACATATATAAATGCTCTCTGCCTGCCATATGCCAACGCTCCGGTAAGTCCTCTTTGCCCGGGCATTGCCAGCTTCCCGCACATTTGTTGACAAACTCCCACAAACAACAACGATGCACGCAACGGTGAAATGGTGATTTCAGCCGGAGCGGCTGTGGGTTGACTCTCCTGGTTCTCATGGGCTTTTTAAGTCCAAACGTGAAAAAACTTAACATGGTTTAATGTACCTAAACAATGATCACCAAATTTCTCTCTCATATTGCTCCTCATAACCACTGAAAACCCAAAGTCCAATTATTATGGACGTTATCTGACATTAAGCGTTTCTGCTTCATCAGATTTAGATCATTCACTTATTTTTATTTATTTATTTTACGACGTAGTTAAGGCGGCAGGCTTGTGTTGTTTAGGCAGCCGCCTTAACTGCAAAGTGCTGCACAAAACCCTGCACACACACACACACACACACACACACACACACACACACACACACACACACACACACACACACACACACAGATCAATAAGGTCTGCTTGATTAGTAAGTGGCTGATGACCTTTGAGCACCTACTAATAACAAGGAATGTGGAGCTGCTATTGGGGTTGTTAACAGGAAGTTGCAATGGTAAAGCAAATTAGCAGGAACCTTATTCATGTGAAACAAATTTATTTATTTATTTTCATTCTTTTAATGAGTTAAAGCTATAGTGTGTAGTTTCTGTCTCCCCCATGAGGAATTCCAAGTAATGACAACAATTCTGTCCGTCTATCCACATGATGCAAGCCTTCTGTGATCACGCACCACCCCCAGCCCTCCTCCACACAGTTGCTAGTAACCATGGAGGACACGGAGGATTAGAAAAAATATGAACTCTTCAGAAGAGGTAATTATCTTTACTCGAGTTTCTGCGTGGATAGTCGCCGGATGACACAAACACCAAAAATTACGCCCTAAAGCTTTAAATCCTTAAGAATCCCAGCAGTGCTTTCTGCACAACCAGTCCAGTAAATCCTGATGTGCTTAACAACTTACTGACAAGCATTTCTCAGGTCGTGCTAGTGGAGCTGTCATTTTTAAATGTGATTCTCCCACCTAATTTCAGTGCATCAAAATCAGTTCGCAAAACCAGGAAATCTGCTCAACAAAGCATCATAATCAAAAGGTGGATTGGATGAACTGCTTTTAGTTACAACATTTTAAGGCAAGGCAAGGCAGCTTTATTTGTATAGCACATTTCAGCAACAGGGCAATTCAAAGTGCTTTACATAAAACATTAAAGAGCAGTTAGAAAACGATTTAAAAAACAAATTAAAACATTAAAGAGCAGGTAAAAATGAAAAAAACAAAACTTCTCCGACCACAGGTCCTTTTGGCTCCGGTTACTTGGTGTTTTCGTTACCCATTACAAGATTGCAGTAGTTCTACTTTTCACTACGATGTAGCCGTCGCTACAAAGCTTAGTTTAATCTCGGTAAACCTTGCTAAATCCTGGACAGAATGTCTGTATGTATGTGTTTTCTTGATAAGTTCACAGAAATATCTGACAAGTTCACAGACGTCTTTCTTATTGACCTAGTTCACAGACTAAGTCTGACCAGTTCACAGACGTGGTCCTTGTATGGATAATCTATTGTCACACCCGTGTTTTTTGAGTTCTAATCTATGTGACACCCGCGTTGGAGAAATTCTCAGAAATATGTCCGTTATCTGTTCAAAAATACCAATAGATAAAAGACAAGAACAAAATTGACAGTGCAGTATAAGAAATTAAAGAACCGAGATATAAAATACACAAAATAGTGTAGTGTTCAGAAATGTGGAGTGAACTGTGAATCCTACGCTCACATGCTGAAGTGATTAGCTGTGATGTTTGGATCAGAGAAAGCAAAACAGTCTATTGTGAACATTATTTCATTTTGAAAATTGAAATGATTCAGCTATATTAAAGCGAAGATAAAAATAGAAATGTGGCTGCATGCTTTGGGAAATGACAAATACAACAGATGGTGCAGGTAAATGTAAACGTATGCATGTATTTTTTTTTTTTTAAACTACATGCACCAGTGCATGTACACAATAAAAAAGTATTTTGAGCCCTGCTTTAGTAATCAAAATATAACCATCTTCTTATTTGTATTGTTAAGTTTACAGTTTGCTCGGAAACATCGGAAAATACACAGCTTAGGGAACAGAAACTTCTCTTTTCGTGGCAGTGGATAAAGTTATTATCTTCTTCCAATAAATACTCTTGTGACAACAATACTAACGCTTCATGGTATAAGCGTTATACTGCACTCTGTGGAGTTCCACTATAGAAAACAATGGACTTGGCAGAGAAAATGCCTCTCCTCTTCGTTTCAAATTCTTTATTTTCATGTGCACAACAATTGCACAGAAGCAGTAGTTGGCAATCAAAATCTTAGTTCTCAGTTTCCCTCCAACAATGCTTATTAAATACATAAAAAAAGAAAAGAAAATCACGTATCTTAAAAAATAGAGAAACTAAGACATCAGAGTGCAAAGTTAAAAGAGAGATAAAATATACACATTTGAAATGTAAAATAAAATAACACATTTGTGGTAGACAGGTGTACACTGCAGTAATTCCAAAATTAATAAACTGAATGTTAACAGGAATGTATAGGTGAAGTGTATATTCTACTTTGCTATCAAGATTGGTATGTGCAGTTTTTTTTTTTTTTTTACTTCCAGCTACTCAATTACTTTTTATATGGGGCTACCTCATCCTGCATTATTGCTTAATTATGTGTCTTTTTAAAAATACACGAACAAAACAGCCGCAGTATGACCAAAATGTAAGGCCTCAAAGAGTCTTAAAACCAGTTATCAGAGGCTTTATTTTTCATCATGTAATGACAGGCCTCTTTGTGCCCCTGAACTGCACCCCTGAACACAAAACAGCGTGACTAGCACCATTTTGTCTTTCCGTGTATCTTTCCTTTCATCTTATTTTGACAAAAGTTAGCTACAGTCACCACTTAAGGGGCCTATTTTCAGTCCGAAATTTGACGTGACAGAACGTAACCCATAGAGCAGATCATGATCAGCCTCAAAACAAGGTAATTTGTAGTTTTTACCAGACCATCAGAAAAGACCCAAGCCTACCACACATGCCAAAACCCAAACCCATGAATATACAGTAGCTCTCATATAACTTCTTATACAGTTCACTTGCTGTAATTGGCATCACTTGTAGATCTGCCAGCTGCTTATCGATCTGATGGCATGGTGGTTTGCTGTGTGTGTGTGTGTGTGTGTGTGTGTGTTATTAGTTTTCATGAGTTGGTCATCATACTCTAAAAGAAGAGAGAGATCTGAACTGAGAGAGCTGAATTGGTAAGCAGGGAAAAAACTATAAAAAAAAACCCTCAAACACTCGGACTATTCCATGGTACCAGACAAAATCAGACTAGTAGAAAATAAGAAAGAGGAAGGTCAGCATTATATATGTCTGGTGTATAAAATGGCTGTACCCTCGCTGCGCTTCATATTCATAAAATTACCAGTGGAAACAATGGTGCTGTGTCTCAATCCGTGCCAATTGCCATTTTGAGTTCCCCGGTGCGTTCACACCGTCGAAAGCATACCAAAATGCAGTGCACTAGGAGTACCCGGATGGTGCTCTCACGCAGTCAATAAGATGAGTGTGGAACGCTGCAACATTCTCACCCGCAACGGTCGCCATCTTTGTTGCGTACTACGTACACTACGGGATCACCAACGTGTTTTCAAACTTGTGGGAATGGCGTGCCAGGAAGCTGCAGCAGTTGCGATTGAAACGGCAGACACGGAAGTATTTTCCATGGTATCCAACAATGGCTCTGACACTATGCCTATATATGGCTCTATGATATCTACAGAAGTCTCTAGTCACATGTTGTTATCTACTGTGATTCACAGGCTCTTCCATTCTCATCTTCTGGCTAATGAATAAATCCTCCCCTTTGTTCTCACACTAATGTCATCAATAACAAACACCTATCACTAGTGAAAATGATTGGGGATTAATAAGTCCTGCAAAGATCTGAAGAAATTAGGTTTTTTTGTGTAAGGAAAAATGATTGACTTCCTCTTAAATTCTGGTGTATTGGTGTAACCTTTTCAGTGTATTCTCAGCTGTATGGCTTGATCCCAAAATTATAAAACTAGTTCTGCACTTGGAAGACCCGTGCCAATAGACAGCAAGAGCATTGCTGGACCTATCTTCACAGTGCCGTGGAGTCATTTCTGTTTGCTTTTCTTTAAACCGATCACAATCGTCTTGGGCGGCACTAAGCTCCGGACGAAGCGCCGGTGGCTCTCCAAACGGGTCTCAGGAACCAAGTTGTTATGGTCGAACACATAAAATATTAAATGTATTCCTAAATGTAATATTGAAAACTTCACACAATACACTGATTCACTGAACGAACCAAGCAGTCCCGTCTTATCGCACAATCCAAATTTTCTTCAAAACGTGGCTTGTTCAGTATGTAGCTTGCTAGCTCGAAGGTTGGCGTTGTTTCCCGTGAGCCTCGTGCCGAATGTTGGGCTTTATCCTCGAAATGTGCTTCCGTTGATCCAGACGAACCGTCTAATAACACCGTGTAGTTGAAACCTTTTTTTTTAGCAAGCACACTTTAACTAATCATAAGTATTCGCTTACTGCTCTAACATCTTTAAATAGTAGAAATGTACACAAACAATCAGGCTGATTTAGGAGACAACAGAATATGAGAGAAGCGGGGAGATTGTAGAGCTGTTATTATGTCAATCCCACAAACCATCTATCACTTCACTTATCCCTCCAGCTTGTTCCATGGCCTCCCTGCCTTTTTCTTTTGGTCACTCTCTTTCCATTACTGTCTCTCCATGTTTGTCTCTCCTTCTCCATGTGACTGACTTCATCAGCTGCTCTGTTCGGCAGAATTATGTAACTTCAGTTTTTAGCAACGGTATCAGTGAGTGCTTGAAAAACAATGGAAGACAGATTGATTTAAAAAAAAAAAAAAAAAAAAAAAAAAGTCAATTGAAAATTCCTGCAGTTGTAGTAATACAACTTATAAAGAAGCTGAGGAGTAGTCTGAAGAGAGATGACAGCTTTGGATAAAACCTGAGGCAATGATCATTTAATGTGGATGCCCCTCCCCCCCCTTCTGTCTTCAGCTGTCCTATCGAATAAAGGCCAAAAAAGCCCCAAAAATACACACACCCCTCCAAAATAAAGTTCTACCAATTTCTAGGGGTGGGAATCACCAGAGGTCTCACGATACGATATCATCACGATACTTATGTCACGTTACAATATTATTGCGATTTTAAACATATTGCAATATTCTACTGTTTATTGCAATTTATTACCCTTTTTCCAACTTCATATTTTTCCCATTTTCAAATGATGTCCCCAAAAGGAGATTTTGTCAACATTTGTTTTATCTAAAAAGATAAATTTCTCTGTTTGTTTATCTCACTTCAATTTTGTTGCTGCAAAATGGGGATTGTCAAGCAGACAAACTGACCAACACAGATATAATACCAGATCGATACTTGGCGTCTGTGTATTGATACAATATTGCCACGGAAAATATCGCAATACTATGCTGTATCGATTTTTTCCCCTACCAATTTCTCATTTACCTCCGATTCCATCTAGCCACTCAGACGGTTTGGGTTTGATGTGGCCACATTATGAACTTTCATTCTCCACTCCACGATGGAGCTGAAAGTTTGTCATGTTCAAAGCGTTCCAGCAGCTACTTGTCATTCCACAAGTGTGGACACTGTGAACAGGATTAACAGGAACAGGGAATAGTTCCCGATACTAATGTTGACAGCATGTGTTATCCAACAGTAATGGGGACACTGGAAGAGAGGAAACGTAATGTAAAGATTCCATGTGTGTCCATTGTATTAAGGTGGACGCAGAAAATCTCAGAGAAAGATATCTCAAAACATAGACAAATGAAGTAAAGAAAAATCTATCTGCATGGCCACTAGAGGTAAGAGAGAAAATGTGTTTAAACATGTTTTGGCCTCGTCTGATGGTTGTTAGCACACCTCTGCTGCACTGGCTGGCTTCCAAGTGTGAATGCGTGTAACTGTGTGAGAGTAAAGCAGGGTGTTGCTGAAAAATAAGAGCTAAAAAACATCAATTGTCAAATGGAAAGTGTAGCCTATTACCGACAGAGAGACATGTCATAATGATAATAATTATAATAATCATGATGACATGAGTCGGGACACAGGGAAAAGAGCAGAATAAGGCCAAAAAAGGATAAGGAGATTACTGTAGTCTGACTGTGGCTATTTGTGTGGTTGTGCACTAGTAAGAGAGAGAGAGAGAGAGAGGGGGGGAGAGGGTTTTAGTGGTTCGGACACTCCAATTTAGTTAATTTGGTGTCTTGTCTAAAAGCAGCCAGTCTGAAACACAGTGAATCACTGAGTCTGCAAAGTCTGACTCAAAACCACCTGCCCGGTCTGTTGTTGACGTGACAGTGGGTACAAGTTAGCGGTTGGACACACACATACAGTTCTCTGTGACCATTTTTGATGGAAATTACAGGACTCTGTTCTGGTAAAAGGAATTCAACTTTTTTAAGCCCGGTATTTGGGATACAAGTAAATATAACATTGATATCAACACAATTCTCCAAAACAACTTAAAAAGAGCACAAACCAGAGGCTGTCACGACACTTTGAAAACTAAACCAACCAAACTAAACTTTGATGGGAAACTTGATTCCGTGCATATTCCAAATGATTGGTTTTCTAAACTTTGTTTGGCTCATCTGTCTAATATGTCTTCCTATTGCAGTTCCTGTTCAAAACACGCCTGTTTAGAATGGACCACTTGCTTGGCTTCCTCTATTGCTGCTTGCAGCTTTCTTCAGAACCACTGTACCCCAAAATAACTCGCAGAAGGCCCCCAAAGCACTTAATATGCAACCCAACTGTATACTACTGACTTACTTTGTACTTCTACTTCAAAGGAAAAAAGCTTCCTCAGCTAACAGAGACATGTTACTGGTTACGTTTACTCACAAAATATCCCAATTAAATTATGAGGCATTTTATTCATTAAACTATCCAGCATTACATCCGAGTTGAAAGCTCCACCATGAACAGACATGAAGTAATGTTAAGTACATTATGCGGATATAATGCCTCTCTTTTCACGTGAAGTAAACATTTGAATTCAGGACTTGTATCGTGTGTTATCAATGGTTTTACTGTTCATTATAGTTTAAAGTTTTACTAAGGAAAAACACATTTTGAATACTTTCCCAGTTAGAGAAAGGGTGAAAAGTAAAGCAATATGCTGTTTGCCTGGCACCCCTAAATCATTATATCATGCTATTATTATATCTTGCCAAAATTAATAATTTTGTCATTTTAGTCTGATTTCACAGAAGATTTTATCTGATATATGTTATTGCCTACTGACGTTATCTTCACTTGTCACTCAGCTGTCTTGCCGTTATTACAGACGTGTGAAGTAATCACGTCACCTTAAATAAATCAGTGGCTACATTATCTTGAGCATTATCCCCTATGAAATTGTTTACTTTTTCCTATAGAAAAGTTTGATCCATTTGGTCCGATAAAATGTCGAAAGTCTAGAAGAGCTGCACGATTTTAAAACCATTTAATCCCCATTCAAGTTAGCGGCGCCCTTAACTGGGAGCAGCTGGAGGTCTCTAGTGCGCCTGCTGTACGGGCTGCACAGTGCAGAAACAGTGCCGATCATCCGGGTCATTTTTTGGCTCCACGATGGCACCAAGATCTTGGTTGCATCTGTTGCTGTGGTCCTGCTACACCCTGCTACCCTCTGCGGTGCCCACCCTGCTATGCTCTGCTGGGCCACGCTACATCCTGTAGCGCCCTGCAGTGCCCTGCTATGACATGAACTACTAAGACTACCATTTGTAGTCGCTGTTCCTTTATCTTTATTGTGACTATTATTTTCACTGTTCATCACACCCCCAACCGGCCCCGTCAGACACCGTCTACCAAGAGCCCGGGTCTGCCGAGGTTTCTTCCTAAAAGGGAGTTTTTCCTCACCACTAAATGCTTGCTCTTGGGGGGAATTACTGGAATTGTTGGGGCTTTGTAAACTATAGAGAGTCTATACCTAATCTATCTGTAAAGTGTCTCAAGATAACTCTTGTTATGATTTGATACTATAAATAAAATTGAATTAAATTGAATGATGACTCCATGCGCCACTGAGCAACTCCGCCTCGGGTGCTGTATCCAGTTCTTTTTATACATCCATGGGTGCGACATTTCGTTTCAGAACAACAACAAAAAACTCAAAACAAAATGACATGAAAGAAAAAAGAACATCATGGCCCAGGCTTGTTTATTGTTTTGCTGTTTTTTCAAAAGTACGAGAGCGTTATTAAAGTTTAGGTAGGGACAGATCCAAAAAACATAGATAAGCTTAAACAGTCATCTGATGTACCGGTATATGTATCATAGTGTTTTTAGCTGATGCTAATTCACAACGCTTTTGGTTAAAAATCAAAAATACAGATTAGCATTATTTAAAAAATAAGAGAGATGAAATAAAATGGAATGAAATGAAAAAGGAAAGAAAGTATACACAGAGAGAGCACAGTGTAAAAACTAAACATGAGAGCAATATTGTTCCTGAATTAGCCACCATTTGTTATTGTTTTTTTTTAAGGTGGCTAATGTTGGGATACATTTCAAGTTGTCTTGCAGAGAGTTCAATAATTTTGCCCCTTTTACTGAAAAGGCAGTTTGGGCAAATGATGCTCTACGGAAAGGGATGCTACGATTGCCTTTTAACGCTGCTCGGGTGGTGGATCTGGTACCACTTTGCTGTCTTGTTATTATTTTGCAAAGGGGTGGGGTAGCAGCGTTATTTAGGCATTTGAAGACCAATTTAACAAACTGCAGGGAGATAAAATTAGCAAAACTTAAAATCGTATGTTTGCTTAGAATTTGGCAGTGGCTGTACCTTTTATTCTCTTCTTGTCCAGGACTTTCAAGGCTCGGTTATAAAGACAATCTGTGGTCTTAATTGATGACAGGTGAGCTTGGGACCATGTGGTTAAGCCATACGATATACGTGTGAGAGAATCGTAGAATTCATCGCAGATGGATGATCCGAGCTGATGTAGCAACACTGTAGCAATTCAATTCACCACGCATTTATCGTGCAATCTGATGACCATTTCAAACTGCCATACAGTCTGACATAGTTTGCCATAGATTGTATTAGACCTTGCACAGTGTGACGTACACGATCGTTGTTGTTACACAGTTTAAAGACTACTCTAAAGTGTCTGGAAAAAACACTCCGCCTTCCTTAAACACAGAACCATATTTTCAAAATAGAATGAAGATGACATTTTCATGAATCAGCATCTCCACACTGTATTTATGTTGCCTTAGTCAAGGAGACCCCTACGTTGTATTAGTGTTGGATACAATTATTTATGAAAGGGAGTATGCAAACGGCATTAAAGTTGTAATTCAGATGCATTATATACATCAAAAGTGTTGAAGGGTTAAGAAATAAGTGTTCACAGAAAAACAACAAGAGAATCCACCTTTTGGCAAGTGTTGTCAGAGCTGGATGCCCTGCTGCTGTCTCACTGCTCCACCTGCTGGCCAGAGCAGGACAGTACGGGGGTTTGCTGCAAAAAGACCTGATGGAGATTTACATTCTCACACTCGGATCCTCCGTCCCCACTTGTCCTTGTTTTGCCTTTGCTGTCCTCTCCTCACCATCCCCTTCTGTCCTCCTGTTTATTTTCCATCTACATTCAGGTCCAATAAAGTGGTTTAATTAGTAGGGCTGGGACGATATGCTTTTGTCCCAATTTGATTCTTTCACCATACATGGGCACCGGTTGGATTTGTAGTGCGATTTTTGTTTATCGCGATTCTAGAAGTATTGCGATTCAATAGTATTGAGTGTTGCCATTTTCTTTTCCTTCTTTAACAAAAACAAAAGTTGAATGATACACTTCTAGAGACAATACATCATGAGACATTTCTAAAAACGAATTGTTTTCTAAACAGGAAGTCAGTCAGTCAGTCAGTCTGACCTTTATTTCATTTGTAAAGAAGTACATAAGGATTTTCTGCATTTTCTACTTTTGGTCTGTTTTGCTGGAAACGGATATGATGTAGTCGGCAGTACGGTATAAACAGAAAATATTTAGCTCAATCATTGGTAAAGAAATAAAAAATATTGATTCTGGGGGAAATTATTGATTTTAGAAATTGTCGCCAAAAAATAACTAAATCACGATGCATGCATGAATGGATTTTGATTCCCCCACCCCTACTAATTAGTGCTGCGTCTCCACTCTGGTCTGGAAGGCTCACTAATCTGACAACTCTTATCTCCCTGCAGTCACAGACGAGGATACGGTTAAGAGGTACTATGCCAAGTTTGAGGAGAAGTTCTTCCAGACATGTGAAAAAGAACTGGCCAAGATCAACACCTTCTACTCTGGTAATGACTTCCTACTCTGTACACACACACACACACACAAACACTCATATACCCAAGAGCTAGAAATCACTCATTCAGATACAGCTCTGACAGTCTGCTGTGCTCATTATCCTGCAGAGGCTTTCTATCTTTAAATCTCTTTTGTTCTCCTCCTCCCCATTCAGAAAAGCTGGCTGAGGCTCAGCGGCGATTCGCCACGCTGCAGAACGAGCTGCAGTCCTCATTGGACGCCCAGAGGGAGAGCTGGGCTAACGGGCGGGGCCTGCGGAAGAGGAAGACGGTGTTCGCCCTGTCGCAGCAGGAGCGATGCAAACACCGAAACATAAAGGACCTGCAGCTGGCCTTCTCTGAGTTCTACCTCAGCCTCATACTGCTGCAGAACTACCAGGTGCTCAAACTACATCTCAGCCCGCACACACGCCAAGCAAATTCACCCAACAGACAATTTTCCAGTCTCTGTATAAAGATTGTATTAGTTTATTTGACGCAGGGCAATGCTGATCGTTCAAAAGAAACAACAACTGCAAATGAAAGGTCTATACATTTGTTGTCCCTGGCAAGATGTTAAAAATGCACCCTAAAAAAAGTAACAAAAGTAATACATGTATTATGCCTAGTTGCTAAAGCTTTAGGTAATAGGGTGCGGTAATGATTAAATGAAGGAGCTGGTAGATTTGCTTCACTTACCAACCCAAAAAATCTTAGGTAATCTTTTGAATGGTTGTTAGAATTTGGCCATTTGGCTGGTGGATGAAAAAGTTCATTTTGAACCCTGATAATATGTGTAGAATAAGCCACTATAATATGTACAGTATATAATCATTATTTCAGTCAGTGCAGATAGGGGGTATACTGCACATTCAGTCTGCTTGGCTAAACACAGCTGTACCACATGCAGAGCCTTGTCACTTTTAGGTAACTTCTAGTTTCACATCTTTCATGAGCAGTGGTTAACTAGTTTGTTTTGACAGGTTTGATTCTTTTCATTAAACATCCCCCTCTCTCTCTCTCTCTCTCTCTCTCTCTCTCTCTCTCTCTCTCCCTCTCTCTCTCTGTGTGTCTCTGTAGAACCTGAACTTCACAGGTTTCAGGAAGATCCTGAAGAAGCATGATAAGATTTTGGAGACGTCGAGGGGGGCTGACTGGAGGGTGGTCCACGTTGAAGTGGCTCCATTTTACACATGCAAGAAAATCACCCAGCTCATCTCTGAGACCGAGGTACACACACATGTGTAGATATTCATGTAAACGTGCTGAAATTCACACACATTATATTAGCATCGCTGTAGTTAAAGTCAACGTTTAAGTAAAAGTCAACCAGACACAGGCCTGCGGCTCTTATACATCCACGACACCGACAGAGAGCAGAGGAGAGAGACAGCGATTTAACTTGGGCCGCGTTCAGCCCCGAGAAAACATAGCAAAGCATTTATTTCGAGGGAAGCGCTGGTGTGTTCAACACCCTGTTGTGTTGGCACACTGCCTTTGCAATATAGCAGGATTTGTACACGTCACTGCTGATTGAGTAGCACCTCTGACATAGCAACTGGGGCTGCACGATATGATGGAAATATGCGATAATATTGTCGAATATCCCGATAACAATATTACTTGCGATAAATAAACCGATATTAAAGTGTACTCAGTTCTGCATTTCATGCTGCTTTCAGTATTCTGCTTATATACAACACATTGCTTGTTGAATTTATAACAAATGAAAGATAACCATTTCCAACATTCTTTTATTGAACAAATTGAACATTGAATTGAATATAAAAAGCAGCACTAAAGAAAGCATGAACTTCAACTTACACAACAAACTCTGAGGGCCCTATCTTCACCCGGTGCAGCGCAAAGCCCGACACAAGTGTCTTTGCTAGTTTGACACAGTTGTCAATTTCCTGTCCAGCGCCCGCCGTTTGTTTAAATAGAAAATGCACCTGCGCCCATCTGTGCGTCCATGGGCGTGATGGTCTTACAGGGAGGTGTGTTCAAGTGCATTCTGGGCATATTGCTATCTCAAGGCAGCGGGAAGTGATCACGTCATTGACCAACAAAAACCTGGTCTAAAGTCAACAACGCAGCATTTCATGGTTATTTTAACAGAGCATTAGTAAAATACGCCTAGGCTCGTGCACAGTGCACACACTATGCTTGTTACACACACACACACACAGGGAAGTGCAGCAGCACACAAACATGCAAAAGATTACAAATAAAAATATTACGGTGCAACTCTGCCATCATAATAGCAATGCGCCAAGGTCCAATTCTGGCTTTTAAAGGGAATGGGAGATGACACTCTGATTGTTTTATTGCATGTTACGCCCAAAACACACCTATGAATTAATGAAGACACTAAGTACAACCCTTTTGAATTTGAATTTGAATTTGAACCATGTGCCTGGTGCACGGACCCTTTTTTCCGCCGTTAAACTTGCAAAAGTGGATTTGGACACGCCCTAAACGCACCTGCGCCAGGCGCTTCACGCCATGCGCTAAGATCATTAAAATAGGGCCCTGAGTGTCTTTTGCATTATGTCGCAGCCTTTCACAATGTGTTTATTGGGCCAACTGATATTTCAAGACGATAAAAAATATATATATATATATTGTGCAGCCCTAATACCAACCAAACAAGAGAAGACGTACCGCAAAGCCGTTTTGAGGAAACATTTTCTTAATCCCGGAAACCGGTCCTCACCGTTTTCAGATTGAACCCTCTTTTTATCTTTTTATTTTTATTGCTCTTCATTCTTGTTTTTATTTCTCCAAATGTTGTCTTGCTGAAATTTGGCTTTTTGCATTGCTTTGTCTGTCAAAGCACTTTGAAAACTCTTTAAAGGCGGTCTATAAATAAAGTCATTATTATTGGGAACATTATCAATATAATATTAGTTAGGAAGAGAGCAAACCCCACAAATTCTCTCTCTGTGTCTCTCAGGCATTGGTTACAACGGAGCTGGAAGGTGGCGACAGGCAGAGGGCCATGAAGAGGCTGAGGGTTCCTCCCCTGGGAGCTGCACAGGTCAGACACACACACACACACACACACACACACACACACACACACACACACACACACACACACACACACACACACACACACACACACACACACACACACACACACACACTAGGGATCGACCGATGCAGGTATTTCAAGGCCGATACAGATATGCATATGCAGTGAAAATGATGATATTTTAGTCAAAATTAAGATTTTAGAATGTTACAAACTCCAACACAATAATAAATTAGAAACTTTCAACACAATCCCCAGTAACAGAGAGTCAGATAGTTTTGTGGGCGGGACATGAAGACAGACTCAGTGGTGAGGGAAACCGAAGAAAAGGGACAGACACAGAGCTGTAGTGGAGCCAAAGTCGCACACTTTTTTCAGATGCAGATCCTTAACACATGCACACACACACACACACACACACACACACACACACACACACACACACATGCTCCTGTTGTCCTTTTATTGCACAAAATCAAACTTTCAGCCACAGAAAGTTTCCTTTGGTAACAGATATATAATAGAACAAAGTGCATGACCAAGATGCCCTATTTAACTTGTCTTGTGATTGTGGCCGGGTTGGCTCAGTCGGTAGAGCGGGCGCACGTATGTAGAGGTTTACTCCTCGACGCAGCGGGCCCGGGTTTGACTCCGACCTGCGGCCCTTTGCTGCATGTCATTCCCCCCTCTCTCTCCCCTTTCATGTCTCCATCTTTCCTGTAAAAATAAAGGCCTAAAAATGACCCAAAAAATATACAGTGTGTATATATATATTGTCATGCTCTGAGGGGTTGACTGTGTCTGTCTGTCTGCCTACAGCCTGCTCCTGCTTGGACCACCTTTAGAGTCGGCCTTTACTGTGGAGTATTCCTCGTCTTAATAGTCACTGTGGTCATTACAGGTAACACATACAGTACATACACATATGTACGTACAATTCATGCAATATAACTATTGTTACATAAATTCTATATGTAAGAGGATAGAATATTTTAAGATTTGAAGGTATGACACTGTGAGTCTTCTAGTGATTCAATTTCACTTCCTGGAAAAAATAACTGTCACGGTGTCCAGGCCAGAAAATATACATCACTTGCCATATTTTGGCTTGCATCAATCACAACAGAACACACTGTAGTTTCAGGGTCATAACCTATGTATGTCTTTTGCCGTGTGGATACTGTTTTATAATCCTTAAGAAGAATGAAGGAATAAGTAAGCTTTATTTTTTTTTTCTCCCTCTGCCTATTAATTTCCATTTGTTTGATTTGAGCAAATAAATAAAGTCAAACTATCCTCTCCAGTTGGCAACAGCACAATCATTATCAATATTCAGTGACCAATTTAAAAAAAAAAAAAAAAAAAAAAAAAAGTAGCAATACAAGACTGGGCAAAATCATGTTGTGTCATGTTAAGTTGTTACTGAATGATCTTGTGTAAGTGTTCTCACTCTCCTTCTCTGGTTTTGCACTTCTATCATTTTCCATTTTCCCTCTAACTGCCACTAGGAGCTGTGGTGACAGAAGAAGTTGATGTTTGGCCTATGGTCAGGATCTACAGAGGAGGCTTCCTGTTAATAGAATTCCTCTTCCTGTTAGGTATACACACAAACACACACACACACACACACACACACACACACACACACAGGATGGTTTCCGTACATTCAGTTCAAGACCTGGAAGGGAGAAAGGAAAACGAGCCTTGTTGTACCCCAAGAATACATGAAAAACATATACTATCTGCAATGGTAATGTTACGTAAATTACAGTTACCAATTTATATTGCACGCACAAACACACGCATGTTTCCCTACCACCTAAGTTTGAATGGTTTTCCCGTTCGAAGTAAGAGCACAAACAACGTGAAGTCGATGTCAGTCCTTTTTTTCTCTCTTCCAGGCATCAACACCTACGGCTGGAGGCAGGCGGGGGTTAACCACGTACTCATATTTGAACTCAACCCCAGAAACAACCTGTCACATCAGCATCTGTTTGAGGTTTAAGCACACACATGCAAACATTCTGTCTAACAAAATGAGATGGAAAATAATAACTTTGTAACCAGGAGCATGTCAATCAATCCGTTGTTCTCTACATGAGTCAATATGCTGGATATTCATTTGTCTTTATGGATTTCAGACATTTCTCCATGCTGATGGATATTGTGACTGAATTAGTGTGTGTGTGTGTGTGTGTGTGTGTGTGTGTGTGTGTGTGTGTGTGTGCAGATTGCAGGTCTGTTGGGGGTGCTGTGGTGCGTCAGCCTGCTGTGCTGTCTCTTCAGTAGTAGCATCCTGGTACCAATGCAGGCTAACCCTCTTGCTCTCTACGGCCTCTTCCTCCTCTTCCTCATCAACCCCTTCAAGACCTGCTACTACAAGTCCCGCTTCTGGCTGCTCAAACTCTTGGTAGCGTCACTCGGTTACACACCATACAGTTGTCCTGTTTGCTTCTGTCACCACTGTTCACCTTTTTGCGCGACCGCACAGTATATTTGATGCAGTAAATTATCTTCATTGTAGTCGACAGAGATGTTTGAAGTGTTTGACCGTTTTGAAAGATCCACTATTTGACATTTCTAGGGAAAAAAAGTTGCTCTATTTTGCATCTAAGTTGAGTGAGAAATAGAGCTCCAGACTTACTTTTTTCATAGGTTGCACTGGTGCGCCTACATTTTTTTCATTTAGGTGCACCAGCACATTATTTAAAGATTATTTTTTGGCTTTTCACTTTATTAGATAGTGACAGTGGATAGACCAGAAAGGGACGACATAAAGCTCTGCCTGCCACACACCGGATTTTAAGATTCAAGATTTTTTTATTTGCCATTTGTACATACAAAAAACAGTCAGCAATTCTTGTGCATGGTCTTTGAGTCAAGTAAAAAAGAGTTAAGGGCAAAGAAAAACACACCGACTAAGATAGAAAAATATTATACAAGGTAAATAAAATAAAATAAGACAAAAAAAACATAGATACTCTTTTATACTAATACAAAAGAGTGCAAAAAATATAATACATCTTGAGACATTGTGCTTTTTTTAACATTTCAGTAGTGGGACAGCAGGTCTTCAGGCACTACCAATGTGCAGAACTACAAAGCGTGATTTAAGAAATCTATTTTGGTCATCTATGAGAACGGTTCAGATGCCAGTTTAGTCCATCACAACACCCGAAATAAAGAGCAAAAACACAAACACAAAAAAGAAATGGATGTAGTCCACTTTGTCAGAGCATACTAATGATCGCTTCAGGTCAGGATTCTGCAGCGAAACTGCTAATAACTCTGACACTGTCCTCTCTGGCCCTTTCTTTCACAGTTTCGAGTGGTGACAGCTCCGTTTCATCGGGTTGGCTTTGCAGACTTCTGGCTGGCGGACCAGTTGAACTCTCTGGGTGTGGTTCTGATGGATCTGGAGTACATGATCTGCTTCTACAGTTTTGAACTGGACTGGAAACAACACAATGGACTCATCAGCAGTAAAAGTGAGACTGAACAATTAAATGCCGTAAAGACCCTGATCCAATGACGATGGACCCACCCCTCATCGTGACCACGCTGTTTCTGTGTGCCGCTCTCTGCAGGTGACGTGTGTAATTCCTACTCCTATGGGGTCCGTGCGGTGATCCAGTGTCTTCCGGCTTGGTTCCGATTCGTCCAGTGTCTGCGACGTTACCGTGACTCCAAACGGGCCTTCCCTCACCTGGTTAACGCTGGGAAATACTCCACTTCCTTCTTTGTTGTCACCTTTGCTGCCCTGTACAGCACACATAAAGGTAGAATGGAGACTCAAATACACTACTCATCTTTGTTGTATTCCATGCACAGATCGCACCAGGTTTTTATAGGAAACTGACCTTTTATTAGAGACAGACCTTTTTATATTTTTCCATAACTTAGTAAAATGTCTCCCTGTTTTCTGATCTTCTCCTGTTTTACTGTTTTTATTGCATCCCTGTTTCCCTGTTGTCTTTATAACTTATCAGTCATGTCATACATGTCATCGCATGCAATGCGTGGGAATGACTTACTTAATAGAAATATATTTTAAATATATCTATAAGTCACTAAGAGTGTCTGAAAAGTTGCCAAATCTAGCGAGAAAGTTGGCAGGTTGGCAACAGTGTCCACAGCGTTACTGCTGAAGCTTCACAATTTGCCAAACTAAGGAGCGAAAGCACAAAACGTGCGTGCGTTAATCACACGTTAAAAAAACAAAAAGTGAATTTGCATTAACTCATTATTAACGCATTTATCTTGACAGCCCTGGTTCTTTCCTTAAAGAAAAAGGATATTTTCCAGGTTTCCAGGCCATTGTATATTTAGTAGAGAGCAGCTGTTCCTGTTGTGTATCAGAAGCCAAAGTAACAGCAGGTTAAGATTTGATTAAATAATTCATCACTTGTATGTAGAAGTTAAGGCTGCTTGGAATACATTTTTCGGATGGTCGTGCACATGCAGTATTTTGCTTCTCTCCTCTAAGGGAAAAATACAGCTGTCTGGGTTATTAGAAAACGCGTTTCCATTTTTGAACCTATTGAACTGATGCTCTCTCTCTCTCTCTCTCTCTCTCTCTCTCTCTCTCTCTCTCTCTCTCTCCTCAGCTGCAAAGCACGCTGACACCCAGATCTTCCTCTACTTGTATATCGGCTGTTTAGTGGTCAGCTCGTGTTACACACTGATCTGGGATCTGAAGATGGACTGGGGCCTGTTTGACCGCAATGCAGGAGAGAATACCTTTCTGAGAGAGGAGATAGTCTACCCACATAAGGTATTTCTCCACACAGGGAACTTGTGTTGGGGGAGAATGGCTGATACAGTGGCTTGATCCTTTTCAAAAGGAGTCCCTGAGAATATAAACTGTCATAACTGTCTTGTTTTCCGTCTCTCCCTCCAGGCATATTACTACAGTGCCATAGTGGAGGACGTGCTGTTGCGTTTTTCATGGACTTTAACGCTCTCCCTCAGCACAGTCCCCGGGTGGCACAACATCTCTGACATACTGGCGACTGTACTGGCCCCAATGGAGGTCTTTAGGTACACACAATCTTTCTTTATCTTTTCTATGACGATGAAGGTTGGTGTGGACCATTGTTATTCACTATTGTTAGAATTTTTAATATGTAAAGTACAGCATTAGCCTAGAAATCTAGACGCACCCTAGTTGCAGCAAATTTAATTTGCAGCCGGGAGGGGTCTAGGCACTTTCCGTTGACTTGTGAGCTGGAAAAACCAAACTCTAGTCGGGCCAATCACATCGTGTATAGAGTCGGTGGGCGGGCTTATGGCTGCTGCTGCTGGGAACAGCGGTCTTCTTGAAGACTTGGAGTTCAGCTTTTCTTTGACAAAAGAACAAAGAACGGCACTGAAATCATTCTTAAAAAAGGAAGATGTTTTGCCGACCGGATACAGCAAAAGTTTAATCTATCAACTAGCTTCTATACCTTCTTCGTCGCTCTGGCTTCTTCGTCGCTCTGGTAGGTTGTAGCGCTATCCTATTACGTGAAGAGGGAATTTGAAAGACAACCGTTTATCCCGCCCCTCGCATTGAGCCCTGTCCTGAGCCCAGCCCTGAGTTCCCAGACCCAACATCTTGATGTGGGTCTGGCTTGTCAGGCTAGTACAGCATATGAGTAAAACTGGCTGACTGACAGTCGATGTTTCTTCCTCGCAGACGTTTTGTGTGGAACTTCTTTCGATTGGAGAACGAACACCTGAATAACTGTGGTGAGTTCAGGGCCGTCCGGGACATCAGCGTGGCTCCGCTCAATGCTGACGACCAGACACTGCTGGAGCAGATGATGGACCAGGAGGACGGAGTCAGGAACCGCCAGGGCAAGAAGAGCTGGAAGAGGAGCTACAGCATGAGTCTACGCAGGCCGCGACTGGCCTCACAGTGAGTCTCATTAGCATTAGCATGCTAACCTGTTCTGTAACGCTACATAGCGCAAGTCAATACTGTAAACACTTTTTTTTTTTTTTTTTCTCGTTTCAGGTCCAAGACCCGCGACACCAAGGTTTTGATAGAGGACACCGATGACGACTCCTGACATCAGGCCACGCCCCTCGCCTGGGTCCAGAATTTATTCAAAGGAGGAACCTCCACCTCCTAATCGAGGAATCACCCAGCGAGTCGGGCGTTGAACTCTCAGCTAAGGAAGGGTTTTAAAACTCATGCCTACGTAATCCTTTCTCCGATGCATGAGCCGCTGCACGGGTTCAGAACTATTTCAAGGGAGGAGCTTTCACCTCTTGAAGAAACAACCCAGCAACATGGCCATCAAACTCCTGCCCCTACCTTCAATAATAACCAGGGGTAGGCGTATCACTTAAACTCTACCTTACCCAAGCAGTGGGTGAAAAACTTCTCTCCCTGTCATCCACAGCCACCCAGAGGTGGACTATTTAACTAAACCCACTCCTCAGCCATTGCTTGGGCTCTTTCCTAAAAGCCTCAGCCTAGCATGAACAACGCAGCTAAACGGAACGCAAGCCGATCGCCCTGACAGGAAGTGTCCCTGCTCCCTCTCGGTGCCACGCCGCTCCCACACAGGGAGAAGCCGACTTCAAGCCTACTGCTGTTGAGGACCAAAAGGTTTTTTTGTTTTTTTTTCCTCACCTTTTAGCTATTAGTCTCCACCTACACCACACCTTCAAACATCTCGCATCAACTTGTGATTTAGACTTAGAAAAGAAAGGCTTGAAAAGTGTCCTCCTTTCAGCGACTTTTTAGGCCTTCGAACGGACTATGCTGACAAACATTTGGTAACGCCAATCGGTCAGTGGCTTGACTCCCTCACTCTTCAGCTTGCCCTTTCAAATCATCACAGAGCTGCCTACCTGCACCTTACATGCTTTAGAAACACACACAGAAACATGCACTTTGTAGAAGTGGAATGCCTATTGTGTGTTCACACGACACTTGAACATTAATCTTTTTTGAGACCCTGGGAAGAAACAACACACGCTAAAAACAGACTAGCGATCATTTATAACCATGGTTGTAAATATGAGACGGACCAAAGTGGGAGGTGGTGTGAAAATATTCCGAAAATATCAAATACTCCATAATAAAATAAAAAAAGTGCTGAGTTCAGACTGCATCGAGCAGCGCTGGAATGACTGTTCAGCCTTGAAGCTGAGATGGAAACTTTGCTTTTGTTTCCGGAAAAATATGAAGATCACCTTAATCATCCTGCGGTAACTCCAACAGTCACCCCACGTGGAAAAAATAATATTCTTCCATTTGGAAATGGTTTTACTGAATGTATGCCAACGTATTTATGTATGTATGAGTGGGAGAGATGCCTGAATACCACCTGTCAACCCATCTAGGCCAAATCTGTTTTTGGAAACTTACAATATGAAATGAGTTCCTAGAAATTTTTATTTTGTCCCCTGAAAGACTGATTGAACTTTTGGTTTATGAAAAAGTAAAACTGGTTCATTGAAACGTGATGATGAAAAGGGGGGAGGTCACCTGTCTGTCACATACTGCTCAACCTGTCACAATCAAAAGATAAATCGATGTAGTTAAACTTGAATCTGAATGAAGTGGCTCTTCCAGCTGGTTTGGTGGTGAAGGACCCATGTGGGAGTGAATCTGATTGGCTGTGTTTTACAATGAGGAGATACATGCTGGCGTAACTCAGGTTCCATAAACATTCCTGTTGGGTTTTAACACTTTAACGGACAAGGTTGGTTGAAATAATTAACATGCTTGTCTCGAGACAAAGTGATTTCAATATATCTGTATGTACAGTGTGTAATTGTACTAATCAACCCCTTTTTTGTGAGTCTACCGTAAATTTACAAATTATCGCCTACGGCATTTATTACCTCAATCGCAGAGAGATCCAGGCCTTTGTTCCTAAATTCCCCTATTTCACAGTTAATGCTAACTCAAAACTTCCCTCTTTACCGGTCATCTAGATACATTTCCACAGCACCAATTCCAACAGTTATCCAACAATCATGTCGCGCTCACCGATCTGTTTCTCCTTTCTAACAGATATAATGTTTTCATTCACCAATTGCCTGAATATTAGTTCCAGTCCTTTTCCATTTTTGCTGACTACTGTTACTCTACCACCAATGAAACTCGACGTCCTGCAGAATAACACATTACATTGAAAGTAATCCAGCCTTCCACTTTATTGATGGGCTTTTAATTTGAAAACATCTACAGAAAGTTGTACGTGTCATTGATGGCAGCTTGACATCGTTTGGAGCAGCAGAGGGGAATTAGTTCTGTATAAATGCGCATTATGCTTACTTTACCATGTAAAGCCATTGTAGTTTTTTTCCCCAGCTTCTTTTTTTGTTCACACTGGCCATTATTTGATTTTGTTTGAGAAATTACGGTAACCATCTTTAACGGCTGGACGTTAAGGGGCTTGCTGGGGTTTTGGTGTGGTTTTGTCTCTAAAGTTTGACAAAGTCTCGGTCAGTAATAGGTTACACAGAATTACATCACATCATCTGCGTATTGGCAAACTCATTTCAGAGCGCAAAGCCCGACGCAGGTGTCTTTGCTAGTTTACGAGTAAGACTGATGCAGTTGTCAATTTCCCATCCAGTGCTCCGTTGTTTAAATAGCTAATGCACCTGCGCCCATCTGTGCGCCCATGGGCGTGCTGGTCTTACAGGGAGTTGTGTTCAGGTGCATTCTTGGCGTATTGCTATCTCGAGACAGCGGAAAGTGATTGCGTCATTGACCAACAAAAACCTGGTCTAAAGTCAATAACGCAGCATTTCATGGTTATTTTAACGCTTGCTTCACCTCGTGGAGTTTTGGTGGAATAGTGCTCGTGCCATATATGATCTGCTCGCTCGCTTTCAATTCACGCACGAGGCAGATCAGTTTCTTCTCCTGAAAATCTCTCCTTCCTGCTTAGCAAATTCACCATCATAATAGCAATGTGCCAAGGTCCAAACGCACCTGGCTTTTAAAGGGAATGGGAGATGATACTCTGATTGGTTTATTGCATGTTATGCCCAAATCACACCTATGATTAATTAAGACATTAAGTACAACCCTTCTGAACCATGCGCCTGGTGCACAGACCCTGATAAACTAGCAAAAGTGGATTTGTACACGCCCTAAACACACCTGCGCCATGCGCTTAGATCGTTAAAATAGGGCCCATTATGTCATTATGGCCACACTGGGGCACTAGTGTCAACCTTTGCTACCTAAACATGAGAGCTACAAATTAAAACCATCTTCTATTGTTTAATAAGACAGGTAGTTGTGATTACACTGGAGAAAATGTTTTTTTCTTAAAGAGCGAAGATATTCATTTTGTTGCTCTTTTTTTCTTTACATTCCCAAAGTGTTGGACACTTACGCAATGTGTCACTAGTTGGGCCAACGTCAGCTTATGCTGTTGTCTTAAACAAACTAGAATGTGGTTAAGTTGAGGAGGTTCTGTTAATGTTTTATATTCTTCTACTCTTGTTTTTTATTAATCAGCCATTTAACACAAACCATTCTGCTTTGTCCTTTTTCATGGAGTTTGTGAATAGCTTCTGGATGCTATTTGGAGTGGATCAGAGTGACTGACTTCTAAAATACTTCAGGAAGCTCTGATTGAAGTCACGTGCCAGTGAGCAACAAGTCCCTCAATGATTATGTGCACTTTAATGCCAAACAAATTTTCCTTCTCCTTTTCTTTTTCTTTGTCTTTTTGAAAGCAGTCTCTGTCGCTCAGACTTGAGGAAGCTGCATGGCATTTTAGTTCTAGTAGAGTTTTAGTTTTCATCATCTTCTTTTAGTGACTCTTTCTGGAGCTCGCTAAGATATACTGTAGAACGGACATTTGAGGACTGAGATATGCGATGCTGAAACACTGGAGCCCGTTTCATTTGGGTCTCTCCAACATGACATTATGCACTATTTTCAACTCAGTCAGCGCTCTAGCTAGCAAGGATAGCAGAGCTGAGTGAACTGAACTCTCACTATTGTGAAGGTTTTCAATCTTCAATGTCAGTTCATTTGAGAAATAACCTATTTTTTTGTAGTGACCACTGTCGTCTCTTACTGTGTGCTTACATTTCTTTAACGTCATTCTTTCTTATTGTTACATGTATTGGATGTTTGACAAATATATGACATTTGACATGATTTAAAACTTTGTAAGCCATTATATATATATATATATATATATATATATATATATATATATATATATAATGTCTCATAGAATAGAATATTTAATAGCTCTAGAAGTTACTTCTTAATTGCAAAAATATAAAACAAGCAATAATGAGGTTTTAAGCGGTACCTATCTGCTCAGTGGTAACACTGAGTTGTTAGGAACTTAGTTTGGCTGACAGGAAGCTGGTTGGCTGAGGCAGCACGTCTTGCACTGCTTGCATTTCCAATATGAAATTTTTACAGTAGGAATAATCACACTTCCTAGTACACACCCAGGGTGGATCCTTCACTTAAGAATGTGGAACTCTTAGCCATATCATCTGTGTTGGTTGCAGAAGTCTACAAAGATTCAAACACAGCAGTCAATTATTATTATTTATTTTTTTTAAATATGTTTTGGTTCCTTTCCTTATTTTGCAGCCCGTCTTGGGTTTTTGTTACTATCATTTTTTTTTTTTAAACCTTGTTATCTTGATAATCTTCTCCACCATTCTTGAAAGCCTCTTGTATATCCTATACTGTACTGTAGTTGCATACAGCTTACCCCCTTTTGTTCTCTCCCCCCCCACCCTAACACATCATGGGTGCCCTAGTTCAAACAGACACAGTTTGCTGCGATTCCTATTCATTAGAATGGAATTGACCTGGTCAGTGAAGTTCAAGTTGTGTAAACTTTCGTGCCCGATATTTGCTTACCCTAACCCAACCTGTAAGCTTGGAGAGCTTTTACTGTCTCTCTCCAATAACTTTTTTTATTTAAATAAATGTACTATGGTGAGCACGATGCAGAGAGGTGTAAGCTAGGGATCGACCAATACTGATTTTTCAAGGCCGATACAGATTATTAATAGTTAATGAAACCGATAGGCGATATTTGGAACAGATATGCATATACAGTGAAAATGAAAATCCTTAAGTAAAAATGAAGGTCTCTGCAGCGGTCTGATTTCAGTTTGTCTTGCGTTTGGCAGTAAAATAAGCAGCTGAGTTTTCTACTTTGCCTTTTTCTTCTGCACACTCAGGGTTTGTCTCTCTTTTACACACCCACATGGGTATATATGGGTATATCTTTTTAATCTGTTAACATTTCTACACAAGCTTTGAAATGAGGGTGTGTTTTCTGAAAGGTCCATGCAGCAGACACAATCATTCCATCCGCAATAAAAAAGCCCAGTGTAGTTTTGTGATCTTAAATGCGGTGCTTTTGTTCAGGGCTTTTATTATTTTGTTTTCACGTTGACCCGTTACTTTAAAGCCATTCCTGTGTTAAAAAACCGCACGTTCCACAGTGACAGAAGATTTGAACTCAGGACATGTGAGCGCATTTGCACATTAGCCCTCCAATTCACAAGCAACACGAAAGCCTCCTGACTTCAGCCCCATCTTGTTTATCAGCCCTCATTTGTAGAAAAGCACCAGTTGAAACCCCCCACCCCCGCTCCACGAATGTATTTGTTTCTGACATGAATGACACCAAAGCTTAGCAAAGGAACCTCTAGAAAATTATTGATTTCAGTTCTTTTTATTTATTTATTTATTTTTTGTTAAAATTGGTACAATGCCAACGCACATGCCCAGTGTACCAGAACGTTGATGAGATATGAGGTTTTGGGCATGTTAGTTTAAACAGAGATTAGTTCTTCTACTGGAGCTAAAATAACACGTGTGTGCAGAGAGATTGCTTTTGGCGCAAAACTCTGCTTAAAAAACCAAAACGTAGCAATGTAAATGTAGCCTCCCACTCCCATTAGACACGAACACCACACTGCTTTAATGTTGACTTGTTTGAGACTGTGACAGACAGGTGAATCCCCATTTATTTATTTTCTTCCCCAGAAGTCAATCAAAGGAAATCCCCATGTCGAGGGGTAGGGCTGGGTACTCATCCTCAATGCTGTTTTGGTATCCTTCGCACGGAGTACCAAAAGTTAGCATAAATAATCTGGTTAGATCTGTGATTTGTTCCCATTCATATTCCAACCAAAGTTTTCTTAGTTTTAGACCTTTTAAGTAAGCCACGATTATAGAACGTGTGCTTGTGTTCAGACAACCGTCAACACTTCAAAAAAAATCTGTCTTCTTTTGTCAAATGACGGAAGAAGAAGAAAAAACAATTTCGTTGAAAACCATGTTTGTATTTCTCAGAGTAATGTACCGAAACCCCTGGTATCACGTCGGCACTTTTGTCGGGGACCAAATTCAAGCAAGAACCCAGCCCTAGTCTAGAGCGGCGAGGATATTCTGGACCAAACAGTTCAAGTTCTTTGAAAATGTCTTAGAAATGTTTTCAATATAACTGTCAACAAGCTGATGTTCTAGCATTTCACGTTGTACCAGTTGATTTTGACTAAAGTCTCATCAGTCGCTTCACCACAAAGCTACTCATTGGGCCTCATGCAATAATGTTTTCTTATTCTTATCCTAAACTTCTCTGGCTTTTTTTTTTTTTTTTTCCTGTAAGGTTTTGTCATGCAAAGTGTTCAAAGTCATTTTCACTAAACACAAGCTTGTTGTAAAATCGCTGGTTTTTAACGGGATGAATGTCACCTGAGATGCGCTTTTGTGAGATGGGATCATTAATGTAATCGACGGCCCTAAAATTGCCATCGAAGTCTGCCTGTTCCACAAGTCCTGCTGTCGGAAATCAGCAGACAAAAACCTGTCTGATTGAGCAGTGTCAGCAGTTGTGTTAAACGACCCGAAACAATAAAAGTCTTAATAGCGCTGCCGACAGAAGTGCCATCAGAGCAGCGCCATATTGTCACAAAAGTAAAGATGGAATGGTTTGACAATGTTTTTTTTTTTTAAAGACCAGGACCTGTATAAAGACCCTGATTGAGAGATGAAATATGCCAATATGTTTGTTTGTTTTAACCATAATTTGGCAAGCCATGAGGATGATATGATGAACAGGATATTCATTTTCAGGTATATTTTAATTGTGTTTTTATTTGAGTTGATTTTGGGGTCGTCTTTAAACTCCAAATGCATTCAGGTTAAAGCATTATGACTCTTACTTCAAATTTGTGTTTTCCCCCCCCTCTGTGGAGTAGGGTTGGGTACCGAAACCCGGTTCCAACGTCATTGGTAGGAATCGGACCGGATTACGCAAATTTTGGTTCCTCATTTCGGTTCCACTTAATGTGTCCTGACTGAAATATTTTCCCTCTGTTGCTCCGAAACTGACGTAAAAATATCACACTTTCTCTGCATTCTACCGTTAGCTAGCTACCGTAAATCTAGGCTACTTTTAAAATGCCATATTTTCCCTTGGGGCTCACCAAAAGCTTATTAACCATTCAACTGCACATGATTGCTAGTAAACATGTTACGTTTTTTAAAAGTACCGGTTCGGCATCGGAATCGTAAAATCCAAACGATACCCAACCCTAGTGTGGAGAGGGACGCAGCATATGTTCCATGACTAGTAAGACCAGTCTGGAGCCCAATGAATTTTGTTTCAAACCTAAATCGGTGAATTCAACAAGTTCTCTTAAATCACTTGTGCGTGCCACTTAAAAACAAATCGGTTCATACGGGTGGTTCCTGCGTGAGGCCCGGTGTGTTACTTTCCTCTAGAGTCTCCTCTAGAGTTACTGGATGCACCATTAACCACAGAGACTTGCTTGGTTTTTCATAAGTCCATTGGCGAGCATTGGACCCAGTTACGGAAGACCTGGAGTTCTGTAGTGAAGCAGTCTCAAGATTTGGATCAACAGTTGAGCAGTGCGATTGGACGCCAAGTGCTAATGTTGACATCAGACAGTTATGCAGATTATTCCAGAGAAAGCAACACAGCTGGCAGCTTTGAGGGTTTTTTTTGTCCTCAGATCTGTGCTTGTCAATAGGAAAAACAGGCTTGTTACTGGAGCTTGAGCTTGTTTCCCATGGCAACGCCGTCTACTCTTCAGATCCAGGACGTCCCAGCTGCTGGTGTTGTTGCAAACACAGACACTTACTCCCACTGTACGAAAGTGAAGCCAAAATATCCCGGATGCAGGTGACGCCATCTTGTAATTTTGAAGCCCAAGTCTGCGCAGTAGTGGTGCGGCGGCATCAAAGTCCCGCCCTTACACCCGCCTGCCTGACCAACCGCGAGTCAATTTCAGCTGTCAATCATGACATTTTACCCCATTTTTATAGCATCAAATATGATAAAAACCAAACTTATCAGAAAAATGAAGCCACCAGGGGGCGATCCAGATGTTTTGGCTTCACTTATACGGTCTATGCATCAACATCCTGGCTGCAAACCTCTCCAAGGCTTTTTCTCAAGTGAAGGGTTGTGAATTGTGACCCCCCCCCTCCGCCCTGTGAGGATGTTGTGTGTCCTCCAATCTGTTTGGACCACCTGTTGGCCGCCAGTTCTGTCGTATACGCACCAGTCATCATCTTTAAGGACTCACTAAAACCTCTGGGCCTGGAGCATGAAGCCTCTCAGAGGATGAGAGAGTCCAGGAACAGGATTTCATTTAGACACAAAGCCATGCTGTAAAGTTGATTTGTCTTTTTACGCCACAAGCTTTTAAAAAAAAAAAAAAAAGAAGAAAAAAAAAGTAATTTGGTTTAATAAACAGCTGAGACTCTTGATAATCTAAGATGCTTCATGCTTGCTGGCCCAAAGCTTTCTCTGTGTGGAACAAAGAGCACGTTGTGAGAAACAAACCTGGGTCCAAATTCTCTGACAACCATGTAGTTTAAGACGAGTTAAAATGGAGCCAAAAAAACAACAAAATGTGACAGACATTTTCTGGTTATAGTCTCCATGGACCGGAACCAGTAGGATTTTATGACTGAGAGACGGAGCGAGAGCATTTTGTTCCATGTTCTGACCCCACTACGGTGTGACCCAGAGCTGTTGATTATACAATACATTATATATTGATGAATATGTTGACTAGAAACATTGTATAATTGTGACTGTGCTGTGGGTGTTGTCTTGTATGTACAGTAGCAGCGTGATGCTACAGAGGTGCCTGGCTCACCGACCCCTGTTACAGTTTTCCAGTAAAAAACGGAGCTCAAAGAGGTTTTTGTGACTGGGAGTCTTATTTCTCTTCTCCAAATAACACTGGCGTTTCGGTCCGTTTACAGGAACTTCATCATTCAGATGCATTTTATTTAGATTACTTTAAAGTAACAAATACACGAGATTACATGGTGTTAGGATTTAGAGAAACCTTCGGGGATTTGAGATGCTAATCGGCATATTATCAGCATTGTAAAAATTTGACCAGTCTTGTGCAAAAAGTGACAGGTCATCAGTGTTCAACCTAATCTTTTTGTCGAGACAGAAAAAGCCTCTCAGATGAAACTGTAATGACTATATAACATTAATGCATAGTATTTGTGTAAAATACAAACCGTTACCGGCAGCCGCGAACCGGGCAAATGTGCACCGTCAATTTACGTCCACTAAAAATGTTTTTTTTTGCCACTTAACAGGCTCAGATTATTATTCTAAGTGTCTGACAACATCATGGAAAGGATCCTTACAGAGATGGACCTTTTTTTGTTAGAGTAAAAATCCTTTTTGTTTAACTAAATACAGCCCGAAATCACCATCGCCTAACTCACCAGACACCATTTAAATAATCAGTACTTTTAGCATGTACTGTATAGAGCCAGCACATTTCCACATGTAAATGGGAGAATCAAGGGTTTATTTTAACCAAGCCTGAGTGGTTGATTGTTGGAGCAGTGGATAACGAACCAAGACGGCTTTTGATAGTTTTATTTTATTTCTGTCGACTTTGATTTGAAGCGTTTTTTACGTTGATAAAATTACTTTTTATTGAAATGGAGTCTGGTGGGTTTGGTGGTAGCGATGTTGGTGATGTTTTCTTTTTAAACAAAAAGGATCTTACTCTTTAACAAAAAGGTCGTGGCCGGGTTTGCTCGGTAGAGTGGGTGCACATATAGAGGAGCAGCGGCCGTGGGTTTGACTCCGACCTGCGGCCCTTTGCTGCATATCATTCCCCTTCTTTCTTTCCCCTTTCATGTCTTCATCTGTCCTGTTGAATTGAAGGCCTGAAATGCCCCAAAAAAGAATCTTTAAAAAAAAAGAATAAAGGTCTCTCTGTAGGGATCTTTTCCATAATGTTGTCAGACGAACACTTTCAGTGGACATAAATTGAAAGGTTCATAATTGCCCATTTACGTTATATTTCAGCTGGTTTCGTTGTCTTTCTATATACTCGACCAATTTCAAAAAATTGCTGTTCCCATCAGTCAATTAGACACAAACAGGAAAATATAGGGTCCATGTTGACAAAAAAGTTTATTTGATATAGCACCTTTTGACAGACAAAGTCACAAAGTGCATCACATGATAAAAAAAAAAATTAAATTGGATTTGGCCTGCTGATTAAGCCGTAGACAGCATAGGTATGTTTCATGACAGCCTCACAAGAAAAGTTTAATTCACCTCCATTTATATTTGGGTGGAGGCAGAACTCTCAGAGAAATGCATCTTAGAACCTGTAAATTAGACCCAAACTATCCTAATGGCATAGTGTTTTCTATAGTGGCTGAACTGGCCCTTTAACTTTCCAACAAAACAAGGACCCAAAGGCTTTGCTCCACATTGTTTAGCTTAATTTAGGGGCACTGCCAAAGCCAGGACTTTTGCCTCATTTAAAAAAAAAAACAAGTTGAATAGATGGAAAGAATGAATGAATAGAAACAGTGTTGGAAAGTAGCAAAGAACATTTACTCAAGTACTGTTAAGTACAATTTTGATCCATATTACTTTATATATACTCCACCACATTAGTTACAGTTGTGTCTAACTGCGTGTCCATCACTGCTTGTGGGGGGAGGGGCTTAGGAGACTGCAGAAAGGGGGGGAGGGACTGAGGTTGTCTGGTTTGGCTAAATCCTGGATCTTCCCAATCCTACCTATACGGCACCTTTAAATACTTGGTACTGCACCCCAGTTATCGGACAATTCACAAAAAGACTCGACTTAGAGAAAAGCCCGTGAAGTTGCTGCTGCTGACCAGCAGGGGGAGATGTTGGAGCAGTTTCTGCATGTTGCTGCAGAACAAGGGTGAGTTTACCCTCCAGAAATGTCTGTCTGGATATCACTCTTAGAATATAAATATGTTGATTACATTTTATTTAGTACATCGGCCTATATGAAGAGTAACCGTGATGGGAAAGATATGCCAACAACTGGAGTTCAGAGTGCTTCTGGGGTCACAGGTCTGTTTGCAGTGCCACTGAGCAAGGCAATGCAACTGTGGTTATTGTCTCTCTCTCTCTCTCTCTCTCTCTCTCTCTCTCTCTCTCTCTCTCTCTCTCTCTCTCTCTCTCTCTCTCTTAGTCAAGTCAATTCAACTTTATTGGCATGAAAGTTTCAATAACAATGTTGCCTAGGCATTAAAATAAAATGTTTCCAAATATTCGGTAGGGCTGCAGGATATGGGGAAAATAAATAATTTTTGCGATAATATGCGATAACGTTGTAGAATATCGCGATAACGATGTTACTTGCGATAAATAAACCGATATTAAAGCTCAGTTCTGCATTTCATGCTGCTTTCAATTATTCTGCTGAAATACAACACGTTGCTTGTTGAATTTAAAACAAATAAAATAATTTCTAACATTCTTTTATTGAACAAACTGAACATTGAATTGAGTATATAAAAGGCAGCACTGAAAAAGAACGACCGTTACATTTCAATGTGCAGTTTTCTACTGATATTTTCTTTCACCTAAAACTAAAAATCTGTTTTGTGTCTATATGGCCATATGTCGCAGCCAGAGCCATAGAGATATATATACTCTGGTCAGAGTGATAGAGAAAGACATATATCTAATAGACATATACATATATCTCTATGGCTCTGGTCGCAGCCTTTCGCTTTCGACACAGCCCGCTCTCTATTTTTTTTATCTGTCACTTTACACTCACGGGCACGCCGGCCCACCGTCCAATCCCAGCACCTCTCTCTCTCTCTGCCTGTCTCTCTCTCTCTCTCTCTCCCTCCCTCTCTCCCCCAGCTCCAGTAGCAGCCCGCGGGCACAGGCAGTGATATGTAGCCGGGGGCCTGCCATACTAACGCGGGTGCGACATGAACGGGGCTCAGCTCAGTGAGTTCCCGGACGACTCGGAGCAGCTCGGGCCGTATGTGAGCGGCCTGCGGCGCAGAGCCCTGCAGGCCGGCGAGCTGTCCGCCGTCAGGACCTTCTCCGACCAGTTTCTCCTCAAGTTTCTGCGGGCCAGAGACTTGAACGTGGACCTCTCTCTGAAGGTAGGCTACGCCTCGCTGCCCTGTCAGGGGAAAACCAACAACATAGCCTCCTGGAAGGAAGTACACAAGGGTAGCCTTAAGGAGCAGTGAGTTTAAGAGACTGAAATGAACGTTGACTTCCTGAAAGTTTGTCGAAGCCGTTGATTGACTGACGGAAGTCTGGCAGTTATCGGGAAAACAATAGCCTACGTGTATTAGTCGGTTTACTTCAGATGCGTTTTACGTCTTTATAGCACCATATTGCCAAATTGTTATTGACAGACATCATGTTTATTGGATTTATTAAAATAGGTTAGGCTTAAATGTGTAGGCTACCGTGGCCTATTATTGTTTACACAAGTAGCCTATGAACTTTACAGCATGTCCCTAAACAAGATTAGTTATTGTGAACTTTATTATTTATTATTAGTAGTAGTAGTAGTAGTAGTAGTAGTAGTAGTAGTAGTATGGCAGTGTCACATAGTAAGGCTCATGTCCACATGCAGCTGGTTTAAATTTAGTGCTAGAGGAATTCAAATACTGATATAATAGAATAAGCAGTAGGCTACTGTAGTCAAGGCCACTGTATCCAAGTATCCTACAATGTAAAATTAATATTTTCTGATCTACTTTCCCACCAACTGACCGATACCAGCAGGGCACAAAATTAACTTTTTTGTCCACCAGCCAAATGGCTAGTGAATGTTCAAATTTGACCTGCCACTTAATAGATTAACAATACTTTTTTTTGGCTGGTGAAATCTACCATCCATTTATATATTTCTGGTATATCACTTGATACCAGTGATACCAGCGTAACAAGTTTGGCTGCTGTACTTGTTTCCTGGTTGGCCAAAAGTTGATTGAGTTTCCTTGTACATATCCTGTGTTAAAAAAAAAAATACAAAGTGTGACTATGAAAAGCAAATTCCTCTTTAATATCACATCAACACAACAATACTCTTATGTAAGATAAAGTAAACTCAGTACAGCCCAGTGGTGGAATGTAACTAAGTACATTTACTCAAGTACTGTACTTAATTTCAAATTTGAGGCATTTGCATTTGTCTTTTCTTCTCACGCCACTTTCTACTTCTACTCCGCTACATTTCAGAGAGAAATATTGTAGTTTTTACTCCACTACATTAATTGGACAGCTTTAGTTACTTCACAAATTAAGATTTTAGCACAGAAAACATGTGTAGTTTATAAAATACAATGTTTTAAATAAACTACCCAACAATATACAGGCCTACAAGTAGCCTACAGCTGAAATAATTAGCCAATTAAACACTGGAACTTTACTTTTTAAAGTACATTTCCCAATGATAACTTTTACTTAAGTAGGATTTTCAACGCAGGACTTTTACTAGTAACAGAGTATATATTTGTATATATTTACAGTGTGGTGTTAGTACTTTTACTTAAGTAAAGGATCAGAGTACTTCTTCCACCACTGCAACAGACTCTGTACACATCTGAGCTTGTCCAGTCAGTGTGGGGGAACACAGTTGTTGGTTCAACAGGAAGGCTTGGTTGCTTATTTTCATTTGAAAACAGCTGGAGCTCCCCCAACTGGGCCGAAGCTCAGCAGTCTGTACTGGTGACTTGAATCACTGATACACGTGCACATACTGACTCTGACTTTTACCACACAAATCTCCGAATCAGAGTGAATCAGCTTTATTGGCCAGGTTTTGCGTAAACAAACAAGGAATTTGACTCTGGTTAATCTTTGCTCTCAAAGTACAACACTCACTTAACATATAAAGAATAAAAACAGAAAGGACAGTAAGAAATATAAAGCTACTGTTAAGTATACAGTCTAACAATACAAAACAATTTACAAGAAATATACAATAACAATTGAAGTGAGGAAAGGAATATAGTGCAATATCAGTATAGTCTGAGATTTAAGATTTAAATATAAATATAGTACAAGGCAAATAGTCCTTAGAATTAGCTTTTATTACAACCTATCACAGCCCAAGCTTGTATTTTTATTTGTTCTGTTTGATCTCCAGCAGCAGGAGCATTTACTATGAGGGTTTGGCACAGATTACAGAGTAGATTACATTGGATAGGTGTCAACTCCTGGAACGTATATATCTTCTCTGGGGCTGCAACTAACGACTATTTTCATTGTCGATTTAATCGATTTAATAAATTATGGAAACCTATAAATTGATTATCAAAATAGTTGGCGATTAATTTAATCGATACATTTTTGCAGTTCATATCTTCCTTAATGCACCGGTGTTTCAACTGCAGTCACCGGTGCTGATATAATCCTATGAATTCCTCTCGATTCCCTGATGTCCCTGAATGTTGCATTTGTCCTGTGCAGCTCTTACTGAACTACCAGCGGTGGCGGAGGGAGAGTCCTGAGATTAGCACCTGTCTGTCTCCCTCCTCGGTGCTTGGCCTCCTCAACACAACATACCACACCGTCCTCCCCCAGCGGGACCGCACCGGCAGCAGGGTGCTCATCTACAGGATTGGTGTGTGTGTGTGTGTGTGTGTGTGTGTGTGTGTGTGTGTGTGTGTGTGTGTGTGTGTGTGTGTGTGTGTGTGTGTGTGTGTGTGTGTGTGTGTGTGTGTGTGTGTGTGTGTGTGTGTGTGTGTGTGTGTGTGTGTGTGTGTGTGTTTTTTTTTTTAAGCCTTAGGGGACATTCAGATTAACAAATGCAAAAATAACGGCGTTTCCAACCGCATTTAAAGGCAGCTTCATTTCACGGAAAAGAGAGAAAGAACAGGGCCGAGCGAGACATAGCAAGTGCTCTGTTGTCGCAGGACACAAGCACGTAACTGCCCGGGAGTTTGTGTAATAGCTGGATTACACAAACTCCCGGGCAGTTACGTGCTTGTGTTTCCTTTTTTACCCTCATAGTGTTGTAAAACTTTCTTGTGGCCGCGATAATACGGTGGCCGACAGGTGTAAAACGCACTGCAACTCAAAAAAACAAAGATATGAAAAAACACATGCAAATAGACAAAACCCAAGCAAATTAAGAAAACATCGTCATTAATTTGACAACACATGCGCAGCATTCAGCAAACGCGCTGCAAATACACGCAACACAACCAAATACACAAACGCGCTGCAAATCCAGAAATGATGCAACATGAAAAGCACACAAATGCAACAGAAAAACGCTGCATCCAGTTTACACAACGGAAGTTGTCCAAGCCCCTAGGGGGAGCGCTAGACCCCACACACACACAGAGACAGAGAGAGAGAGAGAGAGAGAGAGAGAATATCATTGACATAAATATATATATATATATATATATATATATATATATATATATATATATATATATATATATATATATATATATATATATATAATGGTGGTCCATTATAGACCCTGTTGCTCTGGACGGAGACCAGTGAAGGCTATTAAAAGCACTTTTCCGGTGATCGCCAGCTCTACTGCGCAGCCTCCAACTGAGAGAGACAACGTAAATGTGACGTGAGCAACGTGTCTGAAAGTTGTAAGTCTTCTGGTAGCTGTGACAAGAGAAATCTCAATCATTCCCAATCTTACAGGGACAGAGAGCGTAGGTATATGTAAGGAGATAACATAAGCACAGGCTAATTATTGCTAACTAACATGCTAGTTAACATTCGTAATTAAACCTAAACAGCTAACGTAAGTCGAAACTGCCTGCGAGCTTCTCCTGTACTATACGGTAATTTCTCTACTGTGCGACAGTAAGTCACTTGGTTATGACACAATTGTTAGCCTATTTTTAAAAAAACGTCTGCTACGGAGCCATAACGTGAGGTACAAGGTAACGGAGCCTTTTATACATTGTCGTGTTTCTTTAGAATTAAACAACGGACAAATAGTCTTTAAACGCTTCAGATGTAAAGTTATTCGTTGTCAAGTGACGTAAAAAAAAAAATGGCGGTCAGTGGAATGCTAACAGGAGGCGATACCTTTGTAGCAACAAAATGGCGCCATCGGAGGTTCGAGTTCTGAAGCGAAGCTTACCCCCTTGGAGAATATTAATTTTTAGGTTTGGCCCTAGTCTTTTACAGTATTATAAAAGAGCAACAGGTTTACGTAGCTAGCGTGTTAGACACTGACTAGCTAACACTGGTTAGCCCATATATGTTACTGAAAAGCAGCACACCTATTAAAAAAATTAGGAAAAAAAATGTCCACTCGCTTTGACATGAACCCATTTTTTTTGTTGCATTTGTTTTGTGCTTTACATTTTGCATCGTTTCCGTATTTGCAGCGCAATTGTGTATTTGGTTGTGTTTTGTGTATTTGCAGCGCGTGTGCTAAATGCTGCGCGTGTGTTGTCAAATTAATGAAGGTGTTTTCTTAAGTTGCTTGTGTTTTGTCTACTTGCATGTGTTTTCTTAAGTTACCGTGCGTTTGCCCCTGTTGGCCACCGTACAATAAAGGCAGTGCTGTTTTCATGTTTCCTGTACGGGACTCTCACACCGCCTCAAACCTCAGCTCAAAACATGGCGACAAGTCTGAGCGCCGGTTACACGATCGGCCACCGCAGCGTGACGTGGGGTTGCGTTTCTCCAAAACATTTTTTGATAGTCCGTCTTGAATATGAGCAATGAAAAAAGTTTTAAACCAGTTAACAGCGAGGCTGTGGATTACATGCATGCATCGTTTCCTGTCCATGTGTGAATAGGCAATTGTTTGCTAAGACATTTCCCATAACCACTTTATGAGGTCATAATATGTCAATGTTGTGTTATCAGCTTCTTCTGCTTCCCCCAAGTGGCCAAAAAACCATTCAACCACACCGCTTTATGGCTTAATGGTAGGGTTTACAGTTGATGCAAGAGGTTACCGGCAGTCCCACTGTAGATACCTACAACATAGGTTTTGCTTTATAGTTTACTGGCCAATTTTTCTGTCGGAAACCTAAGATAAAGGCTAAAACCTACGTAGAGCAACAGACTGATTCAGTGTTGGTTAAAAAATATTTCTTAATGCAGCTTAAAGACTGATTGTATTCCGTGAAAGTTTAGCAACACGTCTGTCTCTGTCTGCAGGGCAGTGGATCCCGAAAGACTGGTCGGCCTTCCAGGTGTTCAGGGTCAGCCTGATGACATCAGAGATCATCTCCATGGAGACGGAGACGCAGAGAAAGGGTCTGAAGGCCATATTTGACTTGCAGGGGTGGAGTTTGGGCCACGCCCTGCAGATTAACCCTTCACTCGCCAGAAAGATATCCTCTGTGCTTTCGGTAGGCCTAAAATCACAAAATTCAGGTTGGATTCACTGCAGATACAACCATGAACCAGTTCTACCGTGTGCCGTGAAGGTGGACACTTAACTCTGTATATGCTGTGGTGCTGTGCTTCATTTGAGTCTTCATCATGGACTGTAAAAATAAGGGACGTAGCAGAAGTGACGTCACCCATTGGTTTGTGGATTCTTTGGGACATGGTTTCATGTTAATCAAATGCGTTTGTTGCTTAGAACATGCTAGCGCGGACCGCTGATTAGCTTACAACGCTAGTATATGAGGCACAGGGCACTGGCACTGACTAGCCAGCTTGGTTGGCAAGGTTATACCGATCGCTGTACGAGATATTTTTAGGCGACCAAAATGTTCCAATTAACTTTGAAGTGAAAACCAGCAGTGAGAGGGCCAACGTTTAAGATGAAATCATGGACAACACTCAAAACGAGTTAACAGCTAGTTTAATGTCCACAGTGCCATTGTTAGCATTGCTAAGCCTCTGTCCTGATTGACAGGTCGCTGGGTAGCCACGCCCTAAAGCATCCCCTGGTTTATCGTCTATTTTAAAATAACTAGGACCATAATTTACTAAATGAACACCATGCTGTATTGAGGAAAGACTTGAAAGTAGCGATTAAGACAATAAACGTGTTCACGGAGTTAATAAATTAAGTGAGAAGTAGGGTAATTTTCTCTTCTGTAGAACCAGATTTCTTTGGAGTCGCCCCCGGCTGGAAATTAGATAGAATGCAGGTTTAAGGCACTTCCACATTGGCTTCACTATTCAGACCCAGAGGCTTCGTCTGTTATTTTTACGGTCTACATCCACAATTACATTTTATTGCTAGGCAGATGACACCCAACACTTTAATACATGTTCTATCAAAAAGGGAGAACTTGAAGTCTCAACTAACCACATTATGACAGCATGTTACACCACAGCGAAGACATGTGAATGGCATCAACGTAACCTTCCGGTCACGTATGGCGTCAGTGTAACCTTCCAGTCACGTATAAGGAACACGGCAAAAACAATACACCGTTAAAGTCAAACTATTTCTTTCTTTAAGACATGCAGTAGTTGTGCATGCATTTGTTGAACAGTGACCCGATTATTGTAATGTACATTGTGCATTGTAATTTGCGTCATTCGCACCAAAAATTTGCATCTGTTCGCATCTTTGCATTGATGACTTTATATGTAATTGTGCCGCCGAATTAGGGGAAAACGCGAGTGTTTGATATGACCATTATTTGCTGTTACATACTGTTTTATAGACCGGATTGGCTGACCTAGTAATCTGCTTAATTTGTTTCTACACCCGTCCTTGTGCGTGTGTGTGTGTGTGTGTGTGTGTGCATGTTTAGGACTCTTTTCCACTGAAAGTGAGAGGAATCCACCTGGTTAACGAGCCAATGTTCTTCCGGCCAGTCTTCGCCATGATTCGCCCGTTCCTGCCAGAAAAGATCAGACAGAGGGTCTGCAGCCTTTCCATCACACTGATCACACTACACTGCAAAGATACCCATCTCTGTTCTTAGACTCTCTTCATATACAATGAGTGGAAATTGCTTTAAAGTCAAGTTCTCTCTCTCCATATCTCTCTCTCTCTCTCCCCCCACTGTAGATCCATATGCACGGCGCTGATTTCCACAACACTTTGAGCGACTTCTTCTCCCCGTCCGTCCTGCCACCAGAATACGGAGGGGAGGGGCCCGGCATAGAGATGGCCTGTCAGGACTGGACCAATAAGCTGCTTCAATCAGAGACGCTCCTGCAGCAGATTGCCTCTCACCCAACAGGCGACATCGCCGTTACTCCTGAGGACTCCTTGATCTCCGAGGAAAGGGGAGAATGAGAGACTATTAGAGGGATGATGTTTGGAATTCTGGGCCCCTCGGATCACACCTACACGCTGCTGTTTTTGTCCTTCCTCGGCTGGGGGCCCCTGGTGCTGCCAGCCAGCCCGGCTCCTTGCCCTTGTCACTCGGTGGAAACTTCAGCGTTGTCACTTAAATGACAATTTGACAATGATTATTTAGTATACGTTGAAAGACGTCGACAGTAGAGGGAAGAGGAGCGGAGACAGCAACTCATTAAGGATACGCTGGACTTGCTTTGCTGTCTGTTTTCCTCCAAACGTGTCCCCACGCAACTCTCCAAACTCCCTTGTTTGCGTTCTGCTTCAAGCCCTATGACGCAGCCGCACCGACACCCACCCCGCAGTCAGGCGGCCAATCAGCTAACACTTGTGTTATGACGCGACAAATAGCTCTGGTCCATCTGATTGATTTACTGTATGTGCGCCTGTGAGCCGTCTTCCTGGCTACGTTGCTCATTGAAATCTGACCAAAGCGAGAAGTTGCATCTTCTAATTGAAATACACATATTTGCTTCTGGAAGAGGCCGATGTCAATCTCACGTCCGTGTTTATTACTAAGTGCTGAGTTTGAGTCCGGATGTAGTTAGCCTAGCTTAGGATGCAGACTGGGAAATGGAGGAAACTCTATCTGGTCTCTGCATGTGTATGTAAAAAGGAAAAACTGTCAACACCTCCCAAAGCTTAGACGCTGACGATTATTTTCATAGTCGATTAATCTGTCGATTATTGTCTGGATTCATTGATTAGCCGTTTGGTCTATAAAATGGCTTAAAAACATATTTACAGTTAAGATGCTGGAATCAGACAATATTTCCACAACAATATCCACAATATTTCCTTTTTTTCTCTCAAAGAAAATGACTCAAATTGATGAAATCAAAATAGTTAGCAATTTATTGATAGTCGACAACTAATCAATAAATTGATTAATCTTTGCGGCTCTAAAACATACAAGATACAACAATGTGTAAATAAAACCACTTCAGATGTCGTTCCCCCCCGTGTTTACACTAAGCTAGTCTGATCCAGCTCTGTACTTTAAGCACAAACATAGAAGCAGCATCAATGTTTTTATTAGGGCCGTGCTCGATTAAACAAATTCTTAGTTGACTAACACTCATTCAATTGTACTGACTAACCGATTAGTTGATTTAATCGACAGATCTGTAAATCTGAGTTTCTCCACAAAGAGTCATGCAAAAGCACCACTTTAATTCTTGTGTTTACCAGAGATGTGCTCGTACGTTTCTTGGAAATAAGTCATTCAGCGGGAAAAAAAGCATAAAACAGGACTAATCGACTAAAGAAATCTAAGTTGACTAATACCAAAACGACCGATTAGTCGACTAATCGACTAAGAGGGAGCAGCCCTAGTTTTTATCTTGCTCTTTAAAAAGAAGAAAGCATACGAGCGCATATTTCCCACAGCGTTGACCTTTTTTATGTAATAAATAGACTTTGTATTCTTGTATTTAGATTATTTTTTCAGTGTTACCTGAGCAGACTCTTCTCTCCTCAGTGTTTTGAGGTAGAGACTGGATCTAAAGACTTGGAAACAAAGCTACCTTATCAGGTCTTTTACTTTTTACAGGAATGTTGCTGGATGTCACACCAAGTTTTGGTTACACTTTACTTGAAGGTATCTACAAAAGAGTGTCATGTGTTCATGACCGTGTCATGTCACTCTTATGTAGATACCTCCAGGTAAAGTGTTAACCTTCTTTTTCAGGGCTGGCTCTAGTGTAGTTGTTCTGTAGTTAGACATTAATAACCAGTGGACCTCAGGGATGGATTGCAAGGAGGAGATTTGTGTAGCAGCTGCAGGGCACAACCTTCACTCAGAGGAGCAAGGAGACAAGAAACCAAGACAAACCAAACCGTCCTCTCGGCTGTAAAGTCCTGTCAACTCAATCTAAGCACCGCTGTGGCTTCCCAGGCATCAAACTCTCAAACCGTTTCCACAACAAGTGTGTGTTTTAAGTTCCCCATGGACAGCAATGCTGCAGGTGAGAATGGACCCTGACCTCCCCTCCAACTCATCACTCCATCCATCCATCCATCCATCCAGACAATCATCTTATCTAGCCAGCCAAAAACCCAATCCATCCAGTGCTGCTGTCTGCAGGATAGGCCAGATTACTGGGAAATGTGGTCAGTTACTGAATACAAATGACATGGCAGTTTTTTGTAATTAGTAACGTAATCCATTGGATTACAAAGAAAACGTGATCTAATCTGAATTCTTTTGGATGACTTCAAAATGAAACATTGTAAATCTTAAAAAAAAAAAATGCTTTTTTGAGTTGCACAAATTCCATTTCTTTTTCTCTTTAAACATCTCAAACATTTTCAGAGCATATAAAATGCCTTTTGCATACTTAGTTTTTACACTCTGTCAAATCAACAGACATTTACAAACAGTACTGGCACATACTACAGGTGTACGGTGTGTATGTAGGGCTGCAACCAACGATTATTTTCACTGTCAATTCATCGATTAGTGGTTTGGGCTGAAAAATCGGCCCAAGACGACGTCCTCAAATGTCTCGTTTTGTCCACAACTCAAAAGATATTCAGTTTACTGTCACGGAGGAGAGAAGAAACTAGAGTAAGAGTATTTGAGTCTTTTTTTCTTTTTTTTATGGAAAAAAGTAACTCAAACCGATGAGTCGATTATCAAAATAGTTAGCGATTTATTTAATTTAATACTTGACAACTAATTGTTTCATCTTTGCAGCTCTACTCTACAGTTGTACTGTGAGTTTTCTACAACTTGTGGGATGTTGGTTTATTTTGTGTAAGTTTCTGTTGCTGCTGTTTTTTTAACCAAAGGCCACATGGAGGACTTTGCTCTTGTCACGCAAGGGGAGCACTTACTCATTAACTCAGCCCCCATTTTCAGTGTAAAAAAAGAATAAAAACTCCATTATTCATAAATCATCAATAAAAAACAGAAACAAAGGCGCCCGGATAGCTCAGTTGGTAGAGCGGGCGCCCATATGTAGAGGTTTACTACTAGAAGCAGCGGGCCCGGGTTCGACTCCGACCTGCGGCCCTTTGCTGCAGGTCATTCCCCCCTCTCTGTCTCTCTTTCTCTCCCCTTTCATGTCTTCATTCCTGTCAAATAAAGGCCTAAAAATGCCCAAAAGATTATCTTAAAAAAATAATAATAAACTGAAACAAATATAGTAACAGATAAGTCGCCATTAACCAAACTGGCAACCTGAAGGTAGTAACTTATTTGGCTATATACAGCAGAACATATTCAGCATTAATTGGTCAAATCTAATCAGACTCGTAAAAACATGCTGGTATAAACTTTACGTTGTACTGTAAGGTTTTATTATTTTAAAATTGCCATGTTTTAAAGAGGTTATTAAAAAATGTAATCAAGCGAGCCTTGACAATGTAAATATCTAATTGCACATTTCTCTAATGTAATCTGGGCTGTTTACGGTTTCTTATTTTGTTGTAATCGGATGGCATGTAATCCCGATTGCATGTAATCCATTACTTCCCCACCATGTTTATTTGTTCGCGGTTGAGGATTTTAACTTTGGTCTTTAAAAGTGTACTTTTTTTTGCTTTTCATTTATGACAAGAAACCTTTGACTGTCAGGACCAATATTATGCAATTATGCACATGAATTTGTGGTTCACACTGAGTTTATAATTATTTTTCATTAATGGTTTCAAAATCTAAAATAGGTTTAGTGTTATATTGCAGTAATTGCACAGTTTTGTAATGTTATATTACTAATAAATGAATAGAAAAACAACCTATCATAGGTCAATAATAACAGAATGTTTATTTATTTACATTGCCCTTTAACAAAGAGAACAAATGTATTTCTTACAGTAGGCGCTCGGGTCTCTCTGAGCACATTCAGTGGTATTGAAGGAAAAGCAAACCCAAAAGCTCAAGTTATGTTCTTGTGTTTACACTAATGTGATGTATACAATATGATTGAAGCTGTTTCTGAAACTGGAAAGGTATTTTGTGTGTACGTCTGGTAATGAGCAGACAGGCAGGATTTGTGCACATGAATATGGCTCAATGAAATCAAGTGTTGTAAATAAATGGTGTGTAGCAACGTGTCTGGGATTCAGTTCCTTGTGGTTTTTTTTATAAAAATATAAAATAATGTGTATAATGTACATTTCAGTGCAAGCTAGAAAACCAACAAAAACGAAATACTCCACAAACACATTTCAAAATCGTAATTGTAACAAAAACTTGTAAATGATTCAAATAAGGATTTCTATGTTCAAAAGGGAGTAGGAAGAAGTTAAAAAAAAAAAACTTTTCTGACAGCAGGGCTGGGGAGGAATCAGAGTTTATTCAGTTAGTGTTCATGTTGTCCTCCCTTCTGTGTGTTTATTGCCTTGGACAGTTGGTATATATAAGCGTCCCTCACGTCTCATTTGAGAGGTCTGTTAACCCTCCTGTTTGTCCTCGGGTCAAATTTAACCCATTTTCAAAAAGTTTCTATATCAGAAATTTTGGTTTCTTTTAACCAAATTTTTTTTTTAAAAGTAACGTGGATGGTTCGGTACGACGCTCTTCACAAGTAAAATAAATGATCAGTTCACTACTTTCATTGAATTTGGGTGTTTTATACAATTTAATAGCATTTGGAGAGAAAAAATCATAAAAGAATGTTGAAAAAAGTGTCACAAATGTCGGAAAAATATTCACTAAACGTGGGAACACAAAAAAACATCAAAAGGCGCAGAAAAAATCGACAAAGACGTCGGGAAAAGTGACAAAAACCTTGGTGTTAAAAAAGATAACCAAAACACAACAAAAAGTTGCATGATCGACGGGAAGACAACGCAAGGGTTAATTGAGTTAACATTTTGAATTGCTTAGCCTTATTTTTCAGTAGAGTTATGTTTTGTTGACTTTTTTTTTAAGGGCCCTATAACTCTGCCTTATTTACTTATGAATATTTGTTTTGGGGGATATAAAGCCAACCTTTTGAACTTTAATCCTGTGTTCTTTGACTGCTTGGTCCACGAAAAGTTGGGGAAAAAAGGTAATAAATTGCAATATGTTTAAAATTGCAATAATATGGTATCGTTACATAAGTATCTTGATGCTATCATATCGTGAGTCCCACCCCTAGTAGATATACAGTAGATACGTATTTCTTATCAGATATCCACTGGCAAACATGTTAAGGTACCAGCTGATTCTGTTGAAGTACTGATCAACATGTCAATGCTAAAGAGGTCAGGAAGCTGAGTGGGATTGTCAAGTGGCTGAGATTAGGTTTGAATCTCAGAAAGCAGTTGATATGGTGTAAAAGTGATCAGTACTTCATTTGCTTCCGAAAAGTTCAAAAATTTGAGGGATAACTCCCCCTTACCAAAAATCATACCATATGTATTAACACAGCCCAAATTGTGACATAAATGAAAAAGACAAAAATGTCCCTTGTAATGCATAGCATTAAATAATAACTTTTATTTATATAGTGCCTTTCATGAAACCCAAGGACACTTGACAGAATTACTGTGACTAAGCTAAGGGAGGTTGTAGGCAGTGGTGAACAGGTGGTGTTTTAGGAGTTTTTTTTATATGTCCAGGGATGTAGCATTTCGGATATCTGCAGGGAGGGTGTTGCAACACTAAAGGCTCTGTCTCCAAAGGTACAGAGTCTGGTGTGGGGAATGGAGAGCAGGCCAGGGTCTGAGGACGGCAGCTTTCGGGGTGGGGTGTATGGATGGAGGAGGTCGGAGAGGTACTGTGGGGCCAGGGCATGGAGGGATTTGTAGGTGAGAAGAAGGATTTTATATGTGATGGGGAGCCAGTGAAGGTGGAGGAGGGTTGGGGTGGGTGAGGACCCTGGCGGCAGAGTTTTGGACATACTGGAGCCTGTCTAGGGTTTTGCTTGGGACCCCAGACAGGACTCCATTGCAGTAGTCCAAACGGGAGGTTTGCAGGGTAAACTCCGATCAGAGTTCACTTCAGACGAGATCTTGGTGGACAAGCTCTGATTTAATGTTTGTTGCCAGGGAAACTTAGATGCTGTTCTGAACCCACAATTGTGTCATAACTCTTATGCTGGACTCAGTGAACTTTGCTGAGCTCTTCGTCTCAGATTGATCCTTGTGTTCTGGTAAACTTACGTCCGGTGTAAGAAGGCAAAGGAATTCATAAATTGGAGTCAGATTTGACCGGCCTTAGGGCCTTATTTTAGACTTAATTCCCTCTACAAGGTAATGAAAGCATGTACTGGGTTTCTGCCACGGAGTCAGAGAGTGATGGCCGGAGTCTGTTTTTAAGATGAAAAAAACGGATTTGGTGATATATTTGATTAAGCCATTAGACCCTCTGTAATGCAGCTTCATAAAGCCATACGGTTTACTTTCATGACCTGTCTTTCAGTCTTCCTGTTCTCCCTCCTCTTGCTCTGTTTCTCTCTTTGTGCACTGTCGCTGTGCAGACCTTTGGTCAGCGTTAGCAGCTCAGTAAACATGTTTATCTGCCCACTCAGTCTAGAGAACATTATCTACTCTACAACACTGCAAAGCCCAAATGTGCCTGGGACCAATCTACAGTGCAAGTTCTATAACCATAGTTCACTGTTGACAAGATAAATATGAAGGTTTTTTTGTGTCTCATGATTCGAGTCATCAGCATGCTTAAGGCCAAATCTTGACACGTGATTGTTCTGGCAGTGGCACTCATAGACAAATAAAAGTGATAAAAACAGACGAGGGGGGGCCCAGTGGAAGGTGAGAGTTTACTGGACAGGGTTACATTAACCTGGACTCTGAGATCTGTCCGTTAGATAGTCAGTTAGCCATCATGCTTTACTTAAATCCATAGATATAGTCCAATTATCATTATCATCATTATTATTTATGTTTCACATGTGAACAGCCATCTCAGTCTTTGAGCATCTTCCATATTTACCAAATCAATCTCTGCTTTTATCTTGCTAAACAAAAAATCACGCTGTTCACAATAAAATGGACAGTAGAAAACAAAATGGAACTCATTTTCTATATCATTCAAACAACACATGGGGCAGATCCATTTTTCCTCTTCTACATTAACATATCGTCCTGTTTCAACAGCCAAAGGTAAAACCACAGATCTCACTTGAGCACATAAAGATCTATGCCTTTTTGACTAATTGTATATAACATAATTCTCTGTGCCATATTCTGGTTTTATCATCAGATAAATACGCAACAAAGAGTGTAGCTCAAAGTGCTTTCCAACAAAGTGAGAAACCACAAAATAAAATGACACAAATTAAAACAAGTGCAGACACTTGTGTGATTAAGCCAAACAATCTAATGAGCATCAAGAACAGGTATGCCAAGAACAATAAAATATGTAAAAGATCGAAATCAACCAAGGCCAAGCATTGGAGCAATGAAAGATGTAAACTATGATAATAAAGCGAACCAGTGACAGTTAGTCAAAAGCAGTGCTGAATAAATACGTTTTCGGAGTTTGCATCTCTAATAGCCTTGGGTAGAGTTCCACAGTTTAAGTGCACAGTTCAAAAAAGGCTGAGCTGCTGAATTTTTTTTACATAAATGGACTGAGAAACTCTCCCCCCCACCAAGTCATTTAGACTTTTGTGAAAATCTTCTGATTCATACTTTCCAGACTTTTCCAGACTTTTCAAACCTAGACAGTCTCTATGGGCCCCTCCCCACATCCACAGCTATTCATTCTAGCATCTTTTTGGGCCCGTCCTCAGATGAGGGCCCCCAGTCCGACACCCCTGTAAAAACCTGTGTGTTGTTGACTACCTGTTGACGGACTGAAAATCATGTGTCCCTATCAGGTGTCAACAGTACTGTAGAAATATATCTTCCATCATCTCTCCAACCATAACTTCCCCTTAAGGCGACGTTGCAATAGTGTTGCACCACCTACCATACACACACAACTCCCTGAAAGAGTTCTAATGCAAATGTTCTGTGTTTGGTGACCAACAACCGTTAGAAGCAGTTAGAAACCACGCTGTGACCCTTTGGTTCTTTACAGATACTGTCCTATGCAGACTTATTGGTTGCATATAATATCTTTAAAACAATAAATACTTACTATATTAATTTACAAAGCTTTATTATAGATAAAGTTTATTCACATGCTTTTATTTCATCTAAAAAAGTCAAGCATCTTTTACATGTCTCATATAGCCTTCTCACTTACAGTTTGGTCTACATAAAGCCCCTAAAAAGTAACTTAGCCATCAATGAAAAAAGCGAAAAATGTCGGAAAAGTGCCAAAATGTTGGAAAAAGTGACAAAACCTTCAGAAAAAGCGACAAAACATTGAAAAAGCTACAAAAACAAGGTAGGCCAAAATGTATTGTGAACCTAAAATGACATGCGGGCCGGATCAAAATGTGAGTTTGACGTCTTGTGCAGGGGCGATTCTAGGATCAGACCTTTAGAGGGGCTCAGGCCCTAATGAGATTGTGACACTGATACAGTGCCTTGCAATAGTGTTAACCCCCCTGCTAAATCAGTACTTTCACTGAATAACAATGAATACATGTATTTATTATTATAACAGAGTATAAATGCAAAATTTTGAACAAAAAAATTACAAAAGTCCCTTTATGGACTACCAGAATCAAATAAATTGATAATGAGGTGTAAACAATAAATAAATAAAAAATATACTTTCCTTGACTGGGTTACAGGTGCAAAGCATCAGCGACAGACACACAGGATATTAAACCTGTTTATTTGGACCTGTAATTGTTTGTCCTCTGTCACTAACAGACAAGTTCGCAAACTAACTTGAAGCACTAAAAAAAAATATATATATATATATATATATATATATATATATATATATATATATATAGTTTTTGTTATTATAATTTTTAGGGGGGCTGAGATGAAATTTTATTTTATCTAAAAAGGGTCTAAAATCGCCACTGGTCTTGTGTTAGACATTGCTTGCCTGGCGGGCTGCCTCATTTTTAAATTAATTGTTCATTTCTTTTCATTACACTGCACTCACTGTAACTTTTCTTCTTGTATTTCATACCTGTCTTTTTGTCTATTTCAGCTGCTATCATATATTCTCTTTAATAACGTTTTGAATTGTTTTTAACTGCCCTTTAATGTTTTATGTAAAGCACTTTGAAATGCCTTGTTGCTGAAATGTACTGTACAAATGAAGCTGCCTTGCCATACACTGCATCACATCACATTTAAAGAGTAAATACCCCCTCATTGTAAAAGTATCACATATACTGTAGGTAGATGTGACTATCGCAAGTGAAAACAACAATTTCACAAACATGAATTTCACGTGTGCATTTTTTTAATAACCTGTTTGTTTGTGTGTTTACACTTTCCTTTCTAAAGGTGTGTATGTGCAAGATCAAGATTTCATTTGAGCGGAGTGCTTTAACAGACTGGGAGACATTTGATTGGTCTATCATCTATTGATGGGATGTGATGCAAATTGACTTGATGAAATCTACAAGTGGATCAACAGCTTCCTGTGTCCACACAGGCAACTGAAGCCATGAGAAAGCCCGTCTCTGTTGCCCTGATGTCTACACCCTGAATCTAAATCTGACGCTGGACTGACATTTTGACTTGTCAAACACAAGGTGCAGCAAATAAGCTTACTAATTGCTGCATTGCATTGCAATCGTTAGTGAAGCAGATCCATCGTTATTGTTACTTTTCTGCTATGACAAGCCAACTTTCCTACTGTGAAAAAGGTCAATGAAGCTCATTTATTTTTTTCAGCTTCCAAAAGGGGGGGACACTGCTCTAGGTCTACTCATCCATTGATTCTACCGTGGAGTACTATAGGATTAAATTGGGTGGCAGTAGCTCAGTCCAAGGGCGTTGGGTTGGAACTTGAGGGTCGCTGGTTCAAGTCCCCATATGGACCAAAGTACGCAGTGTGTTCACCTCCTGGGCACTGCCAAGGTGCTCTTGAGTAAGTCACTGAACCCCCCATGTGTTTGGCCTGTGTGTAATTCAATGACTGTAAATTGTAATTTCCCCACTCAGGATCAATAAAGAGTATATATTATTATAAATAAAAATAAACTATGTTGCTTTTTTGTTACTTTCTTCCCAGTATGTGTATTATCAGCATCAGCATCAGCAACAACAACAACAACAGATGTGTCTTGTGAGATTATAAATAATAAATTTTTCTGCAAATTTGGATAGTTTGATCATGATTACTTAACAAACACAAGCCCATTTTTATTATTTCCATGGCTACTAGGCCATTCATTACATAAAATAAAAATCAACAATAGCCATATATTACATAGCAGCTCTGCCACGAAGTAGTGGGGCATCTTTTCAGACTGACAGGGCTCCTCTAGCATCTCCTCGGTGTAGAGATCCATCCAGCCAACTGATCTGGCATTGAGCAACTTAACTTCTCTTTAAACGGATGGAGACATCTGCGAGGAGATCTAGAGAGATCACACACACAGTCGGATGGCTAGAGAACAGCCATAGGTTACAGTTACATCAGTGCTGGTACTGTGTGTATGGATAAAGTGGGTCAGAGAAATCCAGCCAATCCAGAAAGAGCGCATGTCTTATATGCTCTGTCAGCAAGGGGGTGCAAGAGAGCTGTTGGACAAAGTGAGAGATGTGCATCAGGAGGCCTGTTGCACACCTGTCACCACATACAGTAGAACCCCAGAAAACACACTCGCACAACCCAACAAATAATTTCTTACAAATTAAATAAACTAAAATGGGCATTTCTCAATTTCAGTTGTTTTTGTTTATTTTTTATTGATAATAAAATTGGCTGCTTGGACTAAAACTTTGGAGCAACAGCTATTTGAGTCCATGCCGTACACAACAGAAATGAGAAACGGTATGAAAAACACAACAATTCTGATAGTAAACAACCTGTTGAGCAAAATGCTCCACAGTTCAATTTGACAGAAACAATGCACCTCTCTGTGATGTACGAAAGAGGATAAGAAGCTCGCGTGGAAAATGTAAGAAAAAAAAAGCTCTGAGTTTAAAGTCAGAATTCTGCGAATAAAGTCAGAATACTAAGAACGTTTAACGTCAGAATCCTAATTGTTTTCTCAGAATTCTGACTTTAAACTCGTAGCTCAAATACATTTTTCACATTGGCCTCAATTACCTTCTGTAGTGTTGGAAAGGGTGCAGAAGTTAAGTGTTTCTTAGAATGTGTATCTGCAAGCACAAAAAGTCCATTGGAACCATGTTAACAGTTGGTTGTTAATACAGTTGGTTGTTAATAACAGTGTAATACTTTCAAACCTCTGGTTGCATCTACATCTTGTAACATGCTTCCCCTTCGTTGCTGCCTTTTCTGTAAAGGAAACTCCAGGGCAGGAAACAGGAGAGGCTGATGCATTTCCTGTCAAAGCCTTGTGAAGATAAAAAAAAAACATAAATCTATGGACTTTTAATTTGACAATAGTGTGCAGGACCCTCATCTGAAATTCAGACAGGAGAGACCATTCCGCTCAACAACCCAGGCCCAGATGCTTTTTCCAGCTAATTTCCCTTTGCACAACACCTTTCTCCATTTCACTGTGGAAGTCTCTTTGCCCTTTGCCCCTACAAATACTGCACTCCACCCTTATCCATCACCCAGCAGATAGTGAGCGCACAAGGCGATTGGCCTGTGCTGCTTTAAGGGCTCATAACGCAACAGGTGGCTTACCTGCAAACAACAGTAGGAATGTGTGCACTCTGTGGTCTCTTTAGTTTCTGTGTTACATCACAGTTCATAGGATCCTTGTGAATCTCTATTTGTCTGCAGCCTGAGGTGCAAATATAAATGCTGTGGTGGACCCTTACCCTATTTCAGCCTTTTTTGAAATTTTATAAACTGGTCAATTATTTGATTAATGGAGAAAATCACTGGCAGAATAATTGTAAAAAAAAGACACACGGACCCACTTTAAATGCATAATAAACCCCAAAAGTAATTTTCTTAATGCATGGGTAGCTTACTCTAATTGTCACTGTATGATAAAGTGTGCATTCTATCAAAAAGAATAAACACCTTATCTTTCCCAAAACCAAATTGGGACGTGCGTCAGCTCTTTCTGTATCTCCAAGGCCCTCCTTTCAGAACTTAGTTTTGGCACAAACTGATATATCACCTTCAGTCATGTGACTTTTCCAGCATGTTTTGTATAAACAAAACGAGATTGTTATTTCCCTCTTTTTTGGCTAGCAGAGCATTACACACAAACAATACTCCTAACCAAAACAGAAATGGTCCATTTTACTTCTCCACCTTTGTCGCTCTCCCCACCCCTCCATACCCTCCTCTGTCATGCCTGTATCCAAAATCATCATCATATACACACAATCCATATGCACACATGGTTCGGTCCGCTGAACATACAATAGACGGTGCCCTACCCTGCCTAAAGGATATTTACACCAAACGCTGCAAGACAAAGGCTATAGATAATGTCTCCCAAGGAGACATTACATTTCCTCTGTGCAAATTGAACATAGGATACAGGATCGCTATACTAATCGTATTTGTTATTCCCCCAAATCAACCTGTACAGGGAGCCAGTAGGAGTTTTAAACATTTACAGTTTACTTGTAGGTGAAAGCGCATATCTACCCACCACAAACACCCACACACAACCATCATGCAAATTCCATTCCATTCACGTGATTAAATCACCTCTCACACCCAAAAAACACTAATCCACACAGTGATCAGGTCCATTTCAAAGCTCTCCTCAATCACTCAACCATACATAGGCTACAATATGTGAGAACAGCACACACACACACACACTGGGGGCTGGGTTGTCTGTGAGCTGACCATATGTGAGATAGATAACCAAATGGTCAGTGCTCTGCTGGAGGGTGTGCGTGTGGATAGTTTTGCAGCTGGTTGTGAATATTGCAATAGTGCAAACACATACAATTCATGTTAATGAAACACGTCAGTTTCTAAGGCCCAAGGGCGTAGGTTTTGTTTTTAACGTTGGGGGTGGGGAGGGACACACACACACACACACACACACACATTATAACCAAAGTGTTCAGCGTCAAACACTTAATTTCCTGCCTTCTGGTGAATTTGTCTGCATCGATTTATGGTGTAAATGGATTTATTTATGTAAAACCTTTTGCATATTCAAAACATCCCGTGTTTTGGGATGAGATTTTTTGTCTTTTTGAATCATGTTCATCGCAACATCAAATCTTTTAGAGAATGAGACCTTGTCAAAGCCAGAACCGGCAAAGTTTAAATCTACATAAATGTATCTTTATTTTTCTCGTTCCTGTTGTGTTCTTTAACCCCCCTCTATGTAGCAAGCAAAGTAGACACAGTATAGTGTATAAATATACACTATATAGTATACACTGTATAGTGTATAAATATACACTATACTGTTGGGGGGGGGGGACATATCCCCTGTATCTCCCCCTGAAACGCCTACGCTAAGGCCTATGCTACAATGGTGTCATCTGCATAATGTTTGTATTGTCTGGTTGAGTGAAAAGATGCCTGAAAGTTCTGTAGGTTACTTCAATGGACCAAATATAATAACCATACACTGTAAATAGTGGACGTAGCATCCATGACGTCAACCATTGGTTTGTGGACTGACATTTTTGGAGTCTCAAGTTTGGCGATACGTGCATCTCCATCTTGGTTTTTTGCAACTGGACGATGTGACGATTTTTTTACGAGAGAAGGTGGAGCTGGGGAAGATGACACGGCCAAGCCAGTGTTGTTTATGGTTGCTTGTAATTGGCGCTGCGCTAAGCTAAACGCTAAAGAGGGAAAGTTAAACGCGGACCTCCGGATACTGCTGCCATTCATCTTTCTCTGAAGTTAACAGCTAGCGCTAGCAGTAGCTAGCTAGCTTGGTTGAACATTTTTAGGCCACTAAATGTTATAATTGACTTTTTTAAAAGAAAACACTGAGAACACACAAAAACAAGTTCAGCTCTATTTTAATGTACACAAAGCCATGGTTAGCAACGTTAAAGCTCTGACTCTGACTGATATGGCGGTGTGTAGCCACGCCCCTAAAGTATCGCCTGCTTTATTGTCTAATTTAAAATTAATGGGACCATAATTTACTAAATGAAAATCATGCTGTGTTTAAGAAGACTTGAAAGTAGCAATTGAGACCATAAACTCATTATGAAAATGTTTATTGAGATAATAAATCATGTGAGAAGTGGGGTCATCACTTGGTGTTAGCTCATGTGAACCAGCGGACCAGATATTCAGGGATAGGCTGACATCACATCACCATTCAAACATCCACTGAAGCAAAATCATATCCTTTTTTTTTTGGCAGCATTATGCCAACTTCAAAGAAAAGAAATCAAAGAAAATGGCTGCAGGCCTACTTCAATAATAGTTCATTGGGTGAATTAGCATGAACAACAGCCGATTATGGTCGTGAGATGCCTTTCTCATGGAAGATATTTTGACAGGTCACAGTGGAGTGGAGGTTTAAATCATAAAATGAATTAGGCCTATGGCTAAATGTTCATTTTGCTGCTCCTGTTTCAAGGTCCTGTTATTGTGCATGGACCTTTGAATACTACTCAAAGTGTGTGCAGTTGAATGGCCTACTGGCTTCCTTTGTTGTTGGTCTGGCAGTCCTCTGTTTGTTTTTAAAACTTTTTTTTTAAGATTAGCCTATTTTTTGGGGGCATTTTAGGATTATTTTATAGGACAGTTTAAGGGAAAGGGGAGAGAGAGAGAGAGAGGGGGGAATGAGACGCAGGAAAGGGCCACAGGTCGAAACCGAACACACAGCTGCTGTCTCGAGGAGTAAACACCCATGGGCGCGAGCTCTATCAGGTGAGCTATACCCAGGGGCCCCAGTCCTCTGTTTTTTTAATATTGTAAAATGGCCCATGGATTTAAAATCCCTGGCAAGTTGCAATACTAGTCAGAAACACTTTTGACATGCAATTCTGACTATGGCCACATGTCATTGTCTTTTAATGTAATGCACTTTAAGTTTACGTGTAGCCTACTTAAAGATGCTTTATAAATAAAATTGCCATTGTGAATTATGTGGCCTATTATATAGCCGATGCCAGGGGATCTACCATCTTGCCACGTTCCAGAGGAGCGGAGAGGGCGGGCCAAAGATAAAACTACACACGGTTGAATCTGAATGCGCGACGCCTCTCGAAGTGAATTGGTCTGACAATCCCCCCCTGTCCCGCCTACCTTTGTATGGCAAGTCATGTCATTGGTTTAGAGAGCTGTCAGTCTTAATGTTGAACGGAGGGGTTCTGGGTTTTATCAGACGGGAGAAGCAATTTTGATTTCTTTTCACTGCTAGAAGTACAGCCTCCCGGCCGCTCTTCTACTAGCTACGCTCAGAGGTCCACCAGCACTGCTGCCACAGATTCGCCATGGCTTCAAAGAAAAACGCTAAAGTGCACGTAAAACCCAAAGGTGCGTTGCTGCTTTTCTTTCTGTCCCATTCTATCGTGCGTTGCAGTGGTGGGATGTTGCGTTGCAGCCTTCAGCTTTCACTGGCAGGCCTTTCAAAGTTAATCGGGTGACGAGCTGTTATTTCATTCAGGGCCCTAGTCCTGGCTAGCTAGCTTAAATGTTGTCGACGTGTTAGCTTCTCCATGCAAATGAGTTGGTTTAACCGTACTTAAGCTAGGGGTTAGAGCATGTAAACACTCGAGCAGTCTTCCTCCTATTAATGCACTAACACGGCAACACTGTAACGTTACCATTTGTCTCTACACACAGGGCTTCCGACGTCGCTACACATTAACGTTATAGTTCCTAACGCTCGACTCTGCCTTAAATTGGCAAATATAATTCTGACTCAACAGCTCTCAGTGTAACTGCTCATTGCTCGTAACACCACGTAATGTTTTAAAAAGCATTGTTGCACTAAAATATGGCCTTTTAGGTATACGCCAGCTGTGTATCCATTGCCTAGGCTGGTTGGCCATGGCGACTCAAACCCGTGGGATTACAGTGGAGCGCCCACTCGCACGGGAGAGCTAACGTTAGCGTGTCTCGTGTGCGGGTTTACAGCTTTTTCCAGAGTCCGGCCTGAAGGGCTCTTAGCTTAGCGAGAAATACAGGCCTGTCCGTGGCCAGCTTCTTTGGTTAGAGACTATGAGTTGGACCAGCATTGCGAGTATGTGTGCACCCCGGGGCGCAAAGCACCCCGCCCCCAACTTAGTCGAGTCACTCTTCCAAATGCTCACGTGTCAATAAGCGAAGCCGGGGTGGGGGTTATACGTGGCTCTTGAGGGTCTCTGTTAGTACCCGGACCCCATAGAGAATTCATATCCATAACTCTGTTGTTGTATTGGCTCTCGAAGAGAGCGTCGCGCGGCTCCGCTCAAATATCGTGTAGTGCCACTTGAACGTTTAATTGCATGGCACGCATCCAACGTCCCGCACGTTACTCTTAAATAAATAAACCAAACTCAGCATGTTGGCGGTTTATTCCAAAATAGTCTACTGCTTATAGTTGACAAAGATACGTTAGATAAAAGATCAAATCTACCGTTTATGTAGTATACGCCAACTTCACTTATACTTTCTCACCAGGCAGCGGTAGCGTTAACCTTCAGCCCCATGCTGACATGTGGCTGTATGGGTAGATGAGCATGCGCCTATGTTCTGTGTCGATACAAACTATAATGTGCGAGTGTGGCAAAACTTTGCGTACACTTTGTCCTCTACCGACTGCACAGGAAGTCTCTCAAGTCTCCCTATAGTATATTTGTATAGTCTGATGCTATCCTGATTCCACAAAAAGCCTATTTGGGATAGGAGAGTTGGCACAGAAATCAAATAAACCTTAAAATATTTATATTTTGTATAAACGGTTGCCTAAGTTTGTTGCTACGGTAATGCAGCGCTACACACCGATTTACAGATGAATAAGAGCTGAAAATGATGGAAAGAAAAAAAAAATGTAAATGTAGCTTCAAAAATATGTGCCGTTTTGCTTTTTGACTGATTTGTAGCTTGATCTGCAGAGTTCATAATGTCTTATGTTGTAGCAGATCAAAGTGCACTGCTATGGTTAAAAAGGTCCAGGGAACAAAATGTTCAGTTCTTTTTCAGTTTTTTCCCCTTACCCCGCCCACCACAGCCCCTATGCATGCTGTATGGTTAAACGGTCTATAGTGGTGATTACTATGAAACCAGCAGCAGTACAAAGGCTTTGCTATATGAAGGAAGACTGGTCTTAGAATGAACACTCATTTTGCAGCAGTAGATGAGATGCATTAAAGTAAAAACTTAGATATATGTTTTAATTAAAAAGCCCAGACATTCAATTGATGGACATATATGGCCTAATGTTTTATTTTCAAAGGGGAAAAAAATGCTACTACAGCACTTTTTCAGATGCAGTATTATATACTGTGTACACAAGGATACATAATGACAAGTAATTGCATACTGTATCAGTGACAGTTGACAAGTGTATCCATGTAGGTTTATACAGTTTCTTATTACAGAGTGCAGCTTTAAATGATGCAGACTGGCTTGTGTGACACATTGGAATGAGAGGATGTTTAACAGAAGTATGTGAGAGCCATGCCAAATTTACGATGCTTCAACACCGACGTGGGCGAAGTGTCCTTTTAACTTTGGTCCATCACTGGTCAGGAACTTGTCTTCCTTAAGGACGTTTTCAGCAAGTGATTCCTTGCTATAGGTAAAAATCTAAGTGAGGTGTTCTGGAGCAATAGTGGGTTAACTCTAGAGGTTCTCAAAAAAAAGAATTTCAGCCAAGGACGCCTCACAAGAGAGAATATACCGGGGAGGAGGGTAACCCTTATCTTTGTCACTTGGAATAATTTAGCATGGCCTATTTTTTACACTTCTTAGTTATGTGACACAACAACACAAGGCAAATGTATTAGAAATAAATTATAAATGTATTTAACATATTTGCAGATTCTAAGAGTTATAGATTTGATTAACCCACAACTGAACGAGCGAGGCCGGTTCACTTTGCCTGTATTTAGTTGAGTTACATCATATGATCAAACGCTGTAAAGTGGCATATCAAATATTGACTTTGGCTCTCGGTCAAGCTTTATATGAGAGTGCAAACAGGTATGCTGTGTGTTTTGCACATCCCACTAAACGGTTTAGAGGCATTCAGTCTGAAATATCTCCAGTTGTGCTGCTCTTATTGTTGTTTCTGTGAGAATACACAAGGCAGGGGGCAACTTTTAGTCATGATTAGTCAATTTATCTTGATATGTTTGCCCTTTCCTGTCTTATATTTCATAGTTCACCTCGCCATTTACCTTTTTTATAATTGTTATTTTTCTACATTATGCATAATTTCAATCCCTCAGGCCGCCTCCTCCCCTCTCCAAAGGGCTGGGAGTTGCTGACATATGCAGCTGAAAGGGTAAAAGCCTGTTCCCCTGGAACTGATGTGTGATGCAGTGTTGTGTTCTTTGCATGTGCAGAGTGTGTTCTTAACTAAATCCTTTTTAGATGGAAATATCACCATGTTTTGGTTTGGTGCTGCATCATGCTGTCTGCAGGTGAATTAAACCTTACAACACAAGTTTGAATATATTTAACAGTAACCTCATAACAGATTCTAGTGATTAGACAGGTCTTTACGATTTATTGGTGCTAGAATTCTTGGACAACGTGACATACTGGATAAACTTGTTGTCGAGCTTTACGGGGAAAACCCATTTCCCAGCTGTCATCTCTTACTTGTTTGCTATGCAGAGCTTACAGAAAAGGCCACAGTATTTGGAAAACAGACAGGGGATCTCTGATGCATCCCAGGAATATATTTTTTTTCCCTGTATTTTTAAATGCTTAACTTTAGGGGTGTGATTCTCCACAACCACGATTCAATTACATTTTTATATTTAAACTTTTTAAATTTCAACAGGGACAACAATGCCACAATAAGAAGGGTGAAGGGTACTTTGCAACAACAGTTTGAGTTTCTCAAATTTAATGAAGTGCAGTCGAATGCACTTTTATTTTAAGGAGCCGATGTAAATGCCCCATGAAGTCTCGTCGGAGCCCACATGCTTTACCTTCATGGTTTGTTTACATAACTAACGGGGAGGCAAAATGTTGCCACCCTGGTGATTTCAGGGAGGCAGGAGGATTTTTCAGTTCTGTTGTTGCTCTGTTATCTCAGACTCTGGCAGTGGTATCTTGAAAGGTGCAGCTGCAGGCTACCGGTAAGCTAACAATACCCTGTGTCTTTAGCTGCATGCTACCAGCCGGTAAGCTACACTGTGTTGTTTTTCATTGGAGTGCGCAAGTAGGCAGGGTTGGAGAGAGAAAATTGCCCATCCTGCTCTTTATTTTAATTTAGTGACCTCCCTATTTAGCATTTCAACGGTCTGTTGCAAGATAGAAGTCCTGTGTATGTGGTGATAGGATTGAGATTAATTTTTAAATAAAAGAAAACCTGCTGGCAATAATTTCTTCTGGTCATCTGCACAGAAGTATGGCATTTCCTAAGTGTCTCATTCAGCATTGTAGCAAAATATGTTCGACGTGTCCACGTCGATTTTCTTTGCTTTAGTGAAATTCTTAAAGAAAACACACTCAGTCCTTATTTAGGCTACAATACCTGCCAGCATATCAGAAACCAGTGTTTTCCGTTGCTATGTTACAGTATAATCTTATATCAGAAATGGCACATATTTGCAAGTTTAGTCTACAGAGTTTGTGATAAATAAAAATGTCTGTCGTTGGAAAAGGGTTTGAATTTGTGAACTTTCAAAAAGCTGAAGCTACTGTGCTATGTTTCACCAGCATGTTTGTTTAATAACCTTGCCCCTAGCTCATACAAACAGCTCTAGCTAATACAAGTGACTTTCTGGGGATTTGTCACAACAAAGCCAGGCACAGGATTTGTTTCCTGCCTTTTTTGTTGTGCCTAGATCACAGCCTCAATCATTGGAATGTACTGTGCACTGTTACAGATTCTGGCGCCATGAAATTGAATCGGTAAAGTGCCGCACTAAAGGAGTGAATGTAGTTGGCTGCTAGGTTGAGGGTTTTTGCTGATCTTTTCCTCACAATCAGAAATGTACCTGCTTGGTGTCAGGAGTAGGGCTGGGCGATAGGGAGAAAATCAAATATCGCGATATTTTTGACCAAATACCTCTATCGATACCGCAACAATATTGTAGTGTTGACTATTGGTGCTGTCACAAAACATTTACACAGAGATTTTTGATAAATAATCATCAGTAATGTGGATATAATGACTAAGTGGGTAAAGGCAAATAATAGAACAGCTACAACAGTCTGGTAAGTTCAGAAAATGACATCACTTTACTGTAATGCAGCCTTTAAAACCAGGAAAAGACACCACTTATGTCATATCATGATATTACAATATCCAAAATCTAAGACGATATCTAGTCTTGTATCACGATATCGATATAATATTGATATATTGCCCAGCTCTAGTCAGGAGACCCTAAACATATTGATTACGTCAACATGGCCTTAAAGGCCCTTAAAGTGTGTGTTCAAATAGAGAACTTCTCCTGGTCCTCACTTCTCCAAAGCAGCTGTTTTTAAAGTTGGTTAAGCTTCAGAGGTGGGCATTAATGGACCAGTGTGCAGGATTTAGGAGGCTCTATTAACAGAAACGGAATTTAATATTTATAATTGGGATGCTAATTTGGAGTTATTTTCTGAAAGTTGGCCGACCTTTTGTTTGTCGATTGCACAGCCACGATGTTCTGCGCATGCGAGGTTGTCAGCTGTGTGTCTGCCTGGCATGCTCTTGTGTGTGTAGGACATCTGATTCAACCTGCTAGCCCTCATTGAAACCAGTGGCATTTGTCACGTAGCTCTCCGCTGTGAGTGCCGTCCAGCAGAGAGCCACGGGCAGAAAAAAAAGAGCAGCTTCAAAACACAACTTGCTAAGTAAACTAGCAGTTAATAGATTGTGTAGCCATGTTTCTACAGTACAGACAAAACAAACACTGGCTTTTAAAATTTTGACGTTCCCTGAAGGCCACCGTAGGTTTTTCTACACACTTGGAAAAGGAGGGGTAAGGGGTTTTCAGTTTGTTGCCATCTGCAACCTCATTGCTATGCACTAAATTCTGCACCCTGAAACTCTGTCCATTGTCAAAGCTCACTGAATGTGAGTGAGATGTCATCCAAGGCATACAAACCTGTATCTGTGTGTACACACATGAAACTGCACGCCCATCAAAAGCCAGAGGGAAGAGGAGGTTCGAAGGCGGTACACAGCAGCCCTTACGTAAGACTTGAAACAAGCTACTCAGTCAGAATAATGTGTACTGATCTTCACAGAGAATAGACTGAGCAGAGAGAATTTTTGATTTGTTTAGAAAAGAAGACTGTGTGAATTAGCTGCTGTGGTCCTATAAGAATGAAGTGCATAGAGGAAGAGAGGGGTATGTTTTTGCATGGTTTTTATGTTGCTGCGCAACAGTTTGGTTTTTGTGTGTGTGTGTGCGCGCATGTGTGTGACACTTTTTTTGCCTTGTCTTGTGTGTGAGATATGTCCATATGAGATTGTGCCAGTATCGGTTTGTAACGGTACTCTGTTGGGCTGCAACTGACAATTGTTTTTATTGTCCGTTACTTTATCGATTTTAATTGTTTAGTTGTTTGGTCTATAAAATGTCCAACATGACGTCCTCAACCTGTTTTGTCCACAATTTAAAGCTATTCAGTTTACTGTCATAGAGGAGTGAAGGAACTAGAGATTCACATTTAAGAAGCTGGAATCAGTAAGTAAATGACTCAAACCAATTAATCTATTAAAATAGTTGGCGATTCATTTAATAGTTGACAACTAATTGATTAATCTTTGCAGCTCTAGTACTCTCATTAACACAGTGTGGGGGGGATATACATGAGTTATGTGTGTAATTTCTTTTATTAAAGCAGTAGGCTTGTTTTGCAACCTTGATAACAAGCCGTATATAGCTTGCCGTGTATAAAAATCACTTTGGTTATATTTGGTTTTCGGTATTTATCAGTGGATTGCTGTAGGACTGACTGGAGAACTTTAAATGGGTTGGGAGGAGAATAACCTTAGCTTAACCCTATTGTATTCTTTGTTCTGAGTGTTGCTTCTTCAGATAACCATTACCTAAATATGTAAACCTGAATTTCTTGCTGTCTAAAAAGTCACCATACAGGTACTATCTTGAGGTAACCGTATCAGTCGTGTTTCTATTCACCTATTTTGTGCTAATTACAAAAGCTGAGAGTAAACTACAATATTTGATAAAACTTCCTCAATTGTACAAAATGTCTTTTTACGCTCACTTGAGGAGGTTTTTGCCCTTGTCAAATAGTAGATTTTCAAAATGGGATATGGAAACGTCTTTGCTGAATAAACCGATGTAAAAACAAAAATATTAAACATTAAAAAAGGTGTGACAAGTTATCATCTCGCGAGATTAAAACATTACAATATTTCTCTTCAAGGTTAAAAGTTAAAGTTTAAAATGGTGTTAAAATCTTCGTCTCGTCTCATGAGCGGAGTTTCTCGTCACACCCCTACTAATCGGCTGTTTTCTGCTGGCAGCGTCTTTTCGGATATTTCCATAACGTGCGTTTGTCTCCGTACAGCATATAACGTGGCCAATACTTGACATAACAATTCAAACTTGCTCAATTGAATTAAATTCCTGAAGACCTGTTCATTTTTCTCTTGTAGATCCGGCCAGGGCATTTATGTCCAGTTCGCAACCTCTACTACTTCTACTCTTGTTTACTGCAGCCGTGTTGCTAGCCATCACATGGCCAAGCTTTCAGTTTCAGCGCCGCAGCTCGGGCCTACACACCATAGACTGTATATAAAGATGGACGACCCATCTCTGATTCCTCCCACTGTACAAAAGCAAAGCCAAAGTAGCCCAGATACGAGGGCCGTTATATTGTAATATTGGAGCCAATCTCTGCGCTGTAGTGATAGGGCGGGGGAGCTGCGGTATCAAAGTCCTGTCCAGACACCAACCCGACCAATCGCGAGTCAATCACAGCTGTCAATCATGACTTTTCGCCTGGTTTTTATAGCATCAAATGACCAATAAAAACAAACTTGTCATAAAAATTAACACATCAAATCAGTGTGATAAGAACTACCAAAACTGACAGAAACCATTTTTGGGAAAACTGTATTTGGAATTATGACCTATACTGCATCCAGCCACCAGGGGGCAATCCAGATGTTTTGGCTTCACTTATACAGTCTATGCATCAACCCCTGTCAAATATTTTTTTTCCCCAAAAAGATGGGTTTTTATTGTCATTTTAGGTAATTCTTATCATTCTGATATTTGTTCAAATGCAAAATGAAGGTGGAACCCTGTTTTTGTTGTCTCAGTTGGTGACACAGAGGGTAGTAAAGTGGACTTTTGATTTAGTTTTATTTTTTTATGTAAATGTAAATAAATCTGACTGTAAAATCTTTCAGATCAGGAAGATGAAAGAGGGTGGTCCTGTCAAGCTGGCAGTGCAGTCAGCCTGTTGTTCCCTCTTTCTGTGTGTCAGGCCCAGCTGGTCTAACAGCACTATATATAGCTGCGTTTGACCTCCAGAGCCATATCAGGCTCAGAAAAAAATGACAGAGAGCAAGGAGATCTGACATATGAGCAAGAGTAGAAGCCAGTAGAGAAAGAGGGGAGGGACAGAAAGAGACTAAGAGGAGGCAAGACCAGGAGGCAGAGATACCCTTCCCCCTTAGCTCGGACTGTAGGTTGTCTTTGCGGCCAGTTAACCTGTAATTCGGTTAGTTGGCAAGCCAGGCAGTCACTTTGCAGGGATGGGTGATCCAGCGACCCTGGTCGAGTCCGTCACAACTCCTGTTGTCACGGCAATCCCCACGGTGATAGCTGGGGAAATGCAAGGTGAGGAAAGCCTACGTTCAATGGCTACTGACGAGATCGCTGAGAAGGACAAAGGAGGGAGTGTGGAGGTCATGGTTTGGGCCTGCTTGTTTGGTTGCTGGGTAAAGGAGTAAGTGAGGAATTGAGCAAAAAAGTTGACCTCTTGCTGCAGGACTGAAAGCAGGTTTAGTATCTTGAGATTTTTTCTTGTCCTGGAGCCACGATCTGGTGTATTTGTTTTCGGTCTCGTTAGCTCGGTGGGTGTTTCAGTAGTGCAAAAACTAACTCTAAACTGTGAACCCACAATATTAGGGATGCACCGATCTGACTGGGCTCTGCCGATACGGAGTACTGATCCAATACCAAGGCTTTAATTAATAAGCTATATGACCCACTGTGTTGAAGTGACTGGATTATTTGATGTGAAAGGCAACATCAGGCTTGGCTTTAACATTGCTTTCCTAACTTTGTAAAACAACATGTAAGAAAAGTATAGATATAAATTGACTGAATTGTTTATTAAAATAAAACCTTGGCACCAGCAACTTAAAATATCTTCAAAGTTAACAAGAAATTAAATTCTTCAAGTGTAAACATTTGCAATGCAGCAACAAATTGGCCAAAAGTTAAATAGGAATTCAAATCGGCCCTATTGGCACCGATGCCAGATCCAGCTATTTAAGTCAGTATTGGCCTGATAGTGTCAGATTGATGCACAATCTTGTGCTACGTGTTATTTTGATGGAATATGTAACAAAGATGGTGGTTTTAAAAGATTCCTAAATTTGGTGAGCCAGGTCATTTAAGTATTTTAACTTAAAATAATACCTAATTATACATTCCTCATGCTTACAGCTGGTCATAGTATCTTTGACCTCATGTCCACTTTTAGATTAATCTAGAACGGTTAATCTAGAAAGGTTTAATGCTACATACCTTCCACATGCTTCAGTATTTGTGCTAAACTATGCTGACCACTGAACAGACAAATCTCTGCAATAGAGGTGCAGAATCAAAGCTGATGTTATCCTCAACTGACTCGGCAAACGGGGGTTCTTATAAATATTGGAGACTTTTAGAGGCGTGGGGGTAATTACTTTTCTTCATTGGATTCTGAGCTGTACAATTGATCTAGAAAAGTCTGTCACTCAAGCTTTGATCTCAATGTATTGACTTTAAAGCTCAAGCTAGGGTGTCAATGGATTTTGCAATGATAAATGTTTGTTCAGAGGTAACACTGTCTCTGTCTGTGCAGATTGAGTGACTGTATATTTTAATATACAGCTTGCTATGTGAGTACTTTGAACTATGCTCTTTTGAGTGTGTGTCTGAGTTTGACCTAGCACCATGTAACATACTTCAACACCTGTTCATTCTCTCTGCCACTATTTTATCCCATCATGCATTGTGGGTTGTTACCACCCATGGATTAGCTTCTTGGATAATTTATTCTGTTTCCATCACCTGGCTTCTTTCCACTGAGCCAATTCTGAGGGATGAGTGCAGATACTGCAGATGACGCATGATTCCTAGCAGATTTGCTCAGATTGAAGTGTACAAATATAACTTTTCATACTATCATAAAGGGAACATATCATGAAAAAAAAAAACACACTCTCATATATCTGTAACAGATGCATTCAGGTGATGCCGTGCCAAATAGTTTAACGTGTGATTGTGTTTCTTAAGATATACATTACTTCAAGTCCATAATGTCAGTTTTTGTTTATTCCACTCTTTGTCTAGTGTCGCAACTTGCTGGGAATAAAAAACGACGCATGCTAATGACTTGGTAGACTCTTGAGCTCTGGTTTTTAATTTGCATTCGCAATACTGACAACATTAACTGTAATAGGTCTACATCTGGCGGTTAACCAGACTAACAGGGTTAGATTTAAAGACAACTGTTCCATAAAAGCTGTCCGGATGAAACTCACACCTTCGTATATGTTCCACCAGGGTTAATTACAGTTGAGTTAACCTAATGCATGTCTACGTCTTATTTATTCCCAGGGGTGTACCTAACATTCCTCACTGAATGCTTCAGGATTAATTAATTTACCATTATACTCCCAGAACAAAGTCACTACTAAGTTCAATTGTGCAGTCAGTGTATGTACTGTTGTCAAAAGGTGGACTTAATATCCTACGATTGAAGAGGTTTATTAGGTTTAAAGTGTGCAGGAGTTGGGATAATTGGTATTACTTTGTTCCTTACTAAGGTATGTGATCAAACTGTAACATTGGCTGCCACCTTCTCAAAGTCCAACCACCGACAAAATTGCTGGTTATGCAACAAACCTACCAGCACGGCAATGTGTGTGAGTGATGCATTACTTTTGCTGTGATTGGTCTTGGCTGTTCTTTTATAGACTTTACATCATTACTTAAATGTACAGCATGACTTCAGAATGTGAAAAAGATGCCTCCAAGAAAACCTGTGAAGTGTGAACAAGTGAACCTGACATCATATACTGTCTTTGGGTTGCAGATGTTAATAAAGCCCAGTCAGCCAATAAGAATGGGAAGAAGGCAGACTCTGGGTCTAGCAGCGGCAGCTTCTTCAACTGGTTCATTGTCCTGGCCCTGCTGGGTGTCTGGACATCTGTAGCTGTGGTTTACTTTGACCTGGTCGACTATCAGGGAGTCGTTGGTAAGTACTTGTTGCAACACAAATGCATTTTAAATTTAATCAAAATGGTTGCAGATTATTCAGTCAAATTAAGTGAACATCACTTAATTTCAATTAATTGAGCATATAAACTGCAGAGTTTATAGAACATCATCACTTTTGTCAAATTTTTTATTGTAAAGTGTTAAGATGGTTACTAGGGCTTTGTTAAAACAATCAATTCTTTGATTAAAGTTGGTCTTTGTTTAAATGTGATCAGACATTGATTCATAAAATTCAGAAATGTGCCTTTTTCATGCTTTTTTTTTTTTTTTTTTTTTTTTTTTTTTCATTTCAATGCTCTTATCAACATTGAAAAGTGGATCGGCTTGCTTTGTGCTTTTGTCGCCTGGCTTTGAAGAGAGGGCGGAGAATTCGCATCAGCTGTGTGCTTGGCCATCAAGTGGTATTTCAGACTAGACGTGCTGCGATGATAGCTCAGTTCACAACGACAAAAACACACATAACTTTGGTCTTGTCAATGGAACCATTTGGCAACTTTTTAAAAGTAAACTTTCCATTCAGAATCTCATTGGCGTCCATTTCGGCATCTCGGGCTCCACTCAAAACGTAACGTTAGCCTACTACTCTTTGGCCGGCTCGCGACCCCAAACAAGTGTGCAGCGTGCCTGTTTTGTTTCCGGTCTAGCTAGATCCGGTGTGTTGTAGTTTTTCTAACGTTACAAGTTTGCTAGGCAAAAAAGAACGTTAATCTCGCGATTTAAAAAATGTATGCCGTTAAAATTGGTTTAACGCCATTAATAACACATTTAACTGACAGCACTTCTTCAAAGACATTGTGATATTCTGCGATTTATATTTATTACCTTTTTTTTCCCAACATCAAATTATGTCCCCAAAGGACTGTTATCTAAAAAGATACATTTCTCACTAGAAGAAAAAACTCAACTGTACAATCTAGTGGACTTAAACAGCAGTTCTCATGTGCAATTCATATAATGAAGGATTGATACTTGGCATCCATGTATCGATACAGTATTGCTACGGAAAATATTGCGATACTATGCTGTATTGATTTTTGTTTTTTATTTTTTTTACCCCCGTGGACCAATTTATACTGCTACCCCCTTAAATCTATCTTTTAATGATTTTTACTGTCAGATGCATGTCTGTGTTATCTTTGACCACAGTAAACTGCACCCTTAATGATTATTGTTGAACATTCTTGTCTGTATTACTCAATTATTATTATTGCTTGAACTATGAATCTCTTCTGTCTTTCTTAATCTACCTTTTGCTCCGATATGTATGTTTTGTGTTTGCATGCAGACAAGGCTAAGGGCTTACAAATTAACCTGTCTGAGGCCTTGCAAGGTAAAAATTATAAGGCATATTTCGCTTACATCTTGTATTAACACTAATGACTGTGTTGTGTTAATTGTTGTGCACTCAATATATTTTCGTCACACCCTTACTCACTTTTCTCAGAGCCCTGAATCTAAAACAATCAACTACCATGAATGGGTTTGTAGTAAAGTATGCTGCACGCAGGTCATTCAGTGTGAAAATACCCAATGAAGAGAGAACATTTTGGCCACTTTTTTGGTACATACGTCTAACCTTTGTTATGACAACGTTTTAATAGAGCCATTAACTACAGGTAGAAAAAAAGTAAATACAAAGATTCTTACACTCAAAATGAGATATTAACAACATGCTTACTGAATACATTTTTAGCATTTAAACAAAATCAATGTTTTGTATCATAAAGCTTAGATGAATCTCATAAATTCAATCCCAAATTGAAAATAGATTGAAATAGAATACCTGTTGTCTTAAACAGTCTTCATCTTCTTTTTGTAATATATCAGACAGAAAAAGACATTTTTAAAGATATCGATGCTGGAACGTGTGACGACTCTACTGCATTGTAACAAACCGTTCCTCCATTGTCTCAGCTGGTTTTGGATTCAGGGATTCTGTCTGACCTCGTGGCCATCCCATTCTCTGTGGTTATGTTATGGCGCTTACCCACTGCTAGTACCAGCTCCACTCGGCTGGGCTCAACTCGACCACGGTGCCCTATCCATTTTCCATTGCCGCAGGAAACTGCCGTGACTTAGCCACACACACACACACACACACACACACACACACACACACACACACACACACACACACACACACACACACACACACACACACACACACAGAACATCAAAGGTGTGTTGTTTTTGGCAGGTACCAGGGACTGTTTTTCATAATGGAAAACCAAAATAAAAGGCAAGAGCGAGTGGAGCAGGTACCATGTAATGAAAAAATGCCATTACTCTGTAGCTGGCAGACCCAAACCCAGCAGCTTTGATACTACCTAAACCTAGAACACAAGTTGTAGGTTCCTCAAAGTGTTCGTTATTGTATATAAAACAAACCGATTGGCCAAATATCCAACACTGCCATATTGTTTTTCTGTTTAGTAATAGACATCCTAGCTAAAACTGTTGCCATTCCCGTTACCCACCGCCTCCCATATTCCCTTACATTTAAAGGAATTCACCAAGCTTTTAGCCGATGGTAACCTTTGCAAAGAGAAACAAAATGTGTTTTTATGAAGAATCCTTTTGCTCATGCTAACTGCTATGATTATAGACATAAGCTTGGTGCATGTCTTTAAGTGTCTGTCTGTGGCTAATGATGCATGTAAATGTACAATTGTCAATGTGTCCGTGTAGTTCCTGTGATCAAACAATAAGTCTAAATGTGTGTTTGTTACTGCTCTAGGTAAACTGGTGGCATATGATACAGATGGAGATGGTGATTTTGATGTCGAGGATGCTAAAGTTCTGCTAGGCAAGTTGATTTATCTCTAATTTACATCTAATTTTAGTGTTTTACTATCTGTGTCTTGCAAAAAGGAAAACAAAGGGAATCTATATGTCTATTGTGGCAAACATCTGAAAATCTTCACTGCATTATCTGTGACTAGGTACATACATCTACATTTCCCAGTCAGGATGCCGTCAGAACTGATTTTTGTTTTGAGTTTGAGCATTTCTGCAGGCCACTGACAGTGTTGTGTGTTTAATTACATTAAATGGCAATTTGGGTTTATTTTGCATGACTGACAATTGTACAGCTGACTGTTAACATAGACAATTCAATAATGAAAACGGCAGAAAAGCTGAGCTCCCCAAACACTTATGACCTTATGTGTATGTCTGTTTTCTTACAAAATAAACTACTTTAGTGTCCCAAAATTGCTACTTTTAAAACCTAGCATTGTTGTAAGGATCCATAATTAAAATAATAAATTAATTTACTAACATTCTTATTAATACAATGGTAGTAAGAAATGTGTCAACTGGAAGTGACAACTGGTGACATTTGCCAACAAAAAAGAAACTAAAGTGCAGTGTTTCCTCCAGGATATCTTCCAGCAGTGCTACTGTGGAGCGGTGTGGAAGTTTTTTTTTTTTATTTTGCACTGCTGGGAGATATTTAGCGTGTCTGCTGACACAGAAGGGCCTTAGACACATTTGTTGGGGAGACCGGCAGTGCCACCACTGTTGCAGCAAACTGCGCTATCGAAAGACCAATAACGAATAACTCACTGCTAAATGGTGTCAATGTCTGGGGGGGAGGGGTTGATCGATTATCCTCGCTTGTTCCCGACTTTGGCTGCTCAAAGTAGAGACAGTTGATTGTGATTGTGGAGATTTTTATATAGCGGCGGCAACGCTGATCATTTAGCTCTGCCGCTGTATGCATATAAGGAAACGCCAAAAGTGGGCCTATAGCAGCATCTTTGTAGTCAATTAACACAAACTTCAGCATGCTCTGAATAACTAGATAACCCAAAAAGCTGCCCTTATTCACAAATAATAAATTGGTTGTCATCCTCACCAAAACTGAAGTAGCCTAGCTTAGAACATAAGCATGACGCACATGTTTACGTCCGTTAAGTTTCACCATCCAATTAGTTCAGCTTTAAATAACATACACGTGACTCACATGTTTACGTCTGTTACGCTTCAATGTAAATGGACTGTATTTATATAGCGCTTTTCTAGTCTTAACGACCACTCAAAGGGCTTTAACAGGAACCATTCACACACATTCGTACACTGTGGCTGAGGCTGCTGTACAAGGTGCCAGCAGCTCATCAGATTAACACTCGCACGCATTTAGACTCCGATGGCGCAGCATCGGGAGCAATTCGGGGTTCGGTGTCTTGCCCAAGGACACTTTGACGTGGAACTGCAGGGCCAGGGATCGAACCACCGACCACCAACCTTCTGATTGATAGGCAACTGCTCTACCACCTAAGCCACAGCTGCCCACCATCCAATTGGTTCAGCTGCAGTTACAGGCAATCATAATGTCGAAATATTGGGAATAACCTCTCCAAGTGATTTTTCAGCATTGAGACATAAGAGAGAATCGCGATGCATCTTAGAATCTATCTTTCCACCAACCTCGAGTGCTTCACAGTAGGTTTATAACGAACCGATGGTGTGTTATGACCAGTTATTAAAGGATGAAATTAATCAGGATCAGGGGTTGGTGTAATTTACACTTTTTTTTAATTTTATTATTAAAATAATATTTAAGTACATTTTAATCAACTTAAATGCAACAGTTCTCTCTCTACTGTGCCACTCTTGATCTATAGAAATGTTGTGTATTTTTTCTGTTTTTGATATGGTTAAGATGATACCCATATCTATGTTGTAGTGGTATCGTTTTTGGAACATTTCTCCTATGTGAAGCTCAAAGCGTTCAAGACAGCTGGGAGCTTGATGGGAAAGTGTAGTTGTCATTGCTGGTATTCCCCATGTGATGTCTGCTGCATGTTGCATGGTATTTGCAGGATCAGCTTCAATTATTTTATTCCATCTTGTTTATTTAACTCCCAAACCTACTGAATGGTGTTACACTAGTTTGGACATGTTGGACCACAGCTGTATGCAAGTGGCTTAATTGCAACAGAAGAGTCAACATTTTGAACTTGGCATGACAATTTGCCCGGCATAGAATCTCAAAGAACCTGAATGTTGTTTTTGTACCTCTTAATGTTAAAATGGTTGCCTTTCTCTGGCTCTGAAATTAGACAGATGGGGATGAGAATCACAAGTTGCAGTTTGTCCTTGTTAACATGTTTTTACATGGAGGCTAGTGAGGATCAAAAGCAGAATATTTGTTCTTGTCTGAATCTTTAGAGAGCACACTTGTAATAAATGTGATTCTACAGGAAACTCAATGCTTTTTTGCAGTATTGAAAATGCTTAGCATTTTCCTCTTCAAGTTGGGAGTGTGCAATTCCGTTAGCCTTTTAAAACCCAGCCGCTTCACTACATTTGTTAGATAATGTTATATTACAGGGCTCTCTGTTGATTTGTTTGTCGCTCTGTGCTGGTGGTTGATAATGAGTGTACCTGCAATGCACCAGTTGCCCCTTTTTAGGCTAATAGTGTACAACACGTCTAACAACCACATGCTTGAGTAGTGGAGTAAATATTAGAAAGGGACTGAATTTGAGGGTTTAAATACTCAAATATAATTTGAATATAAATAAGAACAAATGCAATTTGTGTGGTATTATAGAGGAAGATTGACAGCTTTAGAGCCGGTCTGTCTTTTTAACTCTGTACTTTATTTTTTTTTTAATAGAACCCCAGGAGCTATGCATATTAAAACACACTTTAATGGCTGAAAAAAATGTAATTGTGCAAAGTAATTTATCATTGAAACATTTTCAACACACTTACTAGTTTACAATAACACCTTTTTTTTTTTTTTTCTGAAAGTATTATCAGAATACTCTTTGTCGCACTGGCTTTCTGTCTGCTCACAAATTCTTGTCCCCTACCATAATAAATCCAGCTTCAGTTCTCCTTTTTCTGTATTTAACTCTTGTCTATGATTCTAAGGCTGTCTCCACATGATAATGATTGTGAGCTGAACAGTCTGATTTTTAGGCACAGAGTCAGTGCACAGAGCTCAGCTCAAAACTGATTAGTTATTATATGATTTTATAAACTAGAAATTTAAAATCATGGCTCAAGCTGGCACAAGGTGATTTTTGTTGATCCTGTGTAGACAGCAAGACTCCAGCTGCTTATGATAAAGCCTTAGTAGTTCCCTTGCTGCTTAAAGGTACAATATGTAACATTTCTGCTTTAAAATGTCTAAAAATGACCATACCTATGTTATAGATTTTTATGAGTTGTGTTCTTACACTATCCCAAATGTCAAACCCAGAGAAATCTGTTATTTTATTTTCACATAACATACATTTTCAGACATACACAGTGGCGTCATATTGTGTGTGTGTGTGTGTGTGTGTGTGTGTGTGTGTGTGTGTGTGTGTGTGTGTGTGTGTGTGTGTGTGTGTGTGTGTGTGTGTGTGTGTGTGTGTGTGTGTGTGTGTGTGTGTGAATAACTCACCCTCCAGTTACTCTAACTTCTGTCAAAACACTGGCACCAAGATGATATGTTCAGGAGTAATTGTAAATCATACAATGTCACAGAAAAAAAATACTTGTAACTGTAATACTGCTTTTTTTTTTTTTTTTTTTTGCCATACAGCATCATTTTGTGATTAATTACATCCCACTTTTTAATCACCGTAATACAACAGAGACCTTATCTATTTTAAAAGTTCAATATCGATACCGGCTTGACGTTACTACAATGTGCTAATGTTGATGCTAAAGCTTTGTGGGTAACATTATGAGGTTACATCGTTCAACACGCTAATAGTTATTTTTATATGACCGTTTCAACCACAGCTAACAGGACTGAGCTAACCCACGAATAACTTCACTAGTAACGTCAACGTTAGCTGTATAGATAGACGATTAATCGAATGCTAATTTAGCCAAAGTAGCACACCCCGGTCTGTCTGCCTCACTCCCCCGGCGCAGAGAGACTCAGTCGGGATGACAGCTGACAACAGCCCCGGGACATATAGCTAGCTAGTTACCGTTAGCCCCCAGTCAGCTATCAGCCAGCTAATTCTATTACAGCAACCCCCGGCCAGAACTTATCTCCAGTGCCTGGTGCTTACGACGCTAACGGCAGTTTAATTAAACGTCGGGAAACAGACTAGCTATATCAGACCCAGCAACACCCCCAACAGCTGTAGCTATGTGCCAAATTTCTCCCCCCTTCGCGTTTAGCTGTCTTTACGGTTAGCTAAATTAACCCGACAAAAGGTGGGTTAAGCACCAAAACTTTTTTTTACAATTTTTTTATTACAATAACATGAATAAACGTTACTAAACTTAACGTGAATAAACTTGAATGGGTTAACTCGTCCGTAAACTGATGCATTTTAACCGGCAGCGAAGGTGTTTAACACTAAAAACTCCCATAATTCTACGCAACTTCACAACGTCATCATAAGTCCAGTTTTACCGTCCATTGTTTTGGTTGAGAGACCCCTAGCGGCAGAAAGTTGCATATTGTACGTTTAACATACGCTTACAACTTCTCTTACCTTCTCCTCTTGTTTCTTCCCTCCTCATTCCGCCTCTGCTCTTAATCCTCTTTAATTCTTTCATTACATCGCTTCTCTCCATTTGATTCCACCTTTCTGTCTTCCTGCCTTTTTTATTAGTTTTTTTTTTTCCACCTCCTTCCCTTCTCACTTCCACATGCGCTCCCCAAACTTTTATCTTCCATCCACCCATGCCCCCCCCACCACCTCCCCTCTTGTTTGCGTAGGCCTGACCAGTGAGGGCGGTGGTCAGGGTGAATCCGAGATTCTGGATTGGTTAGAAGAAGTGGAGGGCGGCAGCTCTGATTGGTTAAACGGTTTCTTCACTTTCCTGTACGGTCTGATAAATCCCCTGGAGCCCCTGGAGGAGGACGAGCGCAGTGCCTCAGGAGGACTCGTGGAGGCACAGGAGGAGGACGAGGAGGAGGACGAGGATGAGGGAAGGTTCAGAAAAAGAGGAGCCGATGATGATGGAAATCGGGGGCAAAAGATCGTCATAGTTGGCCTCCATAACCAATAGCCTCTGGCCAACTTCAGCAGCCCAATTATCCTCTAATGCACTTGTTTTCGACCGAAGGGCCTCAACATCCAACAGCCCAAGCTACAGTGTGGTGCAAAAGTTTGCGTGTTTTGGCAACTTAACCTAACTAGTAGCTTTGGATATGAATCTCTCCAGTCTAAACTTGTGGTCTAGGACCCCACCCACTCAAGGTTTCACCAACTGGAATCCCAAAAATTGTCAAACTTGAAAAACAAGCTCCATTATTGTATCAGCGCAATCTTGAGAGGGTGAAAGTTTTCTATGATGTTGATTCTGTGCTGGGATATGGACATAATACTCAGGAACACTTTTTAGAAGTCCTCTGAAACATTTATTTTTAGAATCCATTAGCATTAGGTTCTGCACAAACCTGTTTGCAACGCTAAATAACACAAAATACAAGGATAATTTGCACTTGGGACAGCTGCTCGGTTGACTCTTTCATTGACATTGACATTGTCATTGACTGACATTTCTTCTTATTCCTGCATGCCATAAAACGTTATCTTCAACATTTACTCTGGGACTTTAGGCATACATTTGTACTCTTTTTAAACCATAAGTTTAAGGATCTTGGTTTTGTCTTTGGGTACATCTTAGTCTCTAATTTGATATTTTCTCGATCCTTGCATGAACTAAAAGTCGTTCTGGTCCGCCAGCTTGAAGGCTCAAAGCTCTTATTTTAGCTCTGAGGAGCAAGGATCGACGAGGGATCTTTGCGCGAGGATGCACAAGAGGAGCCATCACGGAAGTCTTAGTGGTCGACAAGCCCCCTTTTTGGATATCCGTTATTGATTGGATGCTGCAGCTGATTGGACTGATCTGATACATAACCTCACTGGACTGGGGTGAAGGCGGATTTCAGATTTAACTCAAGTGTATCACTCCCAAGTTTTATGGTTTGTTTTCTGATCACAGTCTAGATACAAATCTGTTTATTTTAGGTGTGAATAACAAAAGGACCTCAAACTACTTTTATTAGAAAGATTTTTGTTTGAGCGGTTATTTCCCCCATTATTTTTATTATGGATAAAATTAAAGTCCGAAACAAGGAGTCTTTTAGCAAGAAACACTTTTTTCATATTAACGTAATTTCCATTCAGTCACATCTAGCCTACAAATGTCTTCAGCTGTCTTAGTCTGTGATGTGGGCCTCACCTTGCAGACCTTGGCAACAAACTGCAGCGCCATGTTTGACAAGTCCACCTGCCTAATTTGCATGTTGAGATCAAATAACAATGCAGGCAAACTCAAGATAAAAGTAACACTTTTTATACCAGGTGAAAAAGCAAACCCCATGATTAGATGTCAATATCCAGATACTGTAACAGATTGCACGTTAATACCAGGTGAAAATGGGGTCTTGAATGGTTTGTTGGCAGCGTATATAACTGTATAGCTCTTTTTATGTCACACATTTTGATATGCCATAGAAGTACTGGTGTCCAAATTTACCATTGTTCCATTACGTTGTTATATTAGGGAAGGCAAAGGTGAACTTGATAACATTTAATGAGTCAAAATGTATGCTTTTAAAATGGTCTCACACCTACAGTAATTGTCAGCCATGAAGCCAACTTCTTTTTAAATCTGAGGTTCAGGTTTGGGACTATGCACAAGTAGAATCCATTCATGTCCAAATTGTTGGCAGTTTGTTTGGGTAAAAGTTGAGAGAGGAGTGCACTGCAGTAGGAAGGTGTGATGTGTTAAGAGTTTCAGAGGGCTGAGTCAGAGAAAAGACATGTTTGATTCATTACGCTTGAATCTACCGATCGTTGCTACAGGCTTAAACGGCCGATGCCAGCGGCAGGTGTATTGTCTAGTGCATGTGACAGAGGGTGTGTGGGTTTCTGTGTCGACAGGTTTGCACTGAACTTAATGGCTGTGACGAATGTGTGGATGCACCAGATTTTTTTTTTTTTTTTTTTTTTTTTTGTTTTGGGGTGGAGTGACTCCAGCTCTGGCTTTTTAGAAGAGTGAGTGTACATTGTGCTATTGAAGCTAGGGTTGGGCCAGTGTAAAGCTATTCCAACGAGTTTGATTTTTAAGGCAAACACCGGAACGGAATACCGAATTTTACCACTTGACACAGCAGCCGAGTGAAACCTAATGATACTGACAGAGCCCGTGAATGAGAGCTCATTGAGAATCACAATCTGCTGTATTGGTTAAGTGTGTGTACACTTCCAAGACTTATTTTTATTTATTTTTTTCATTAGTTGCTTTTTACTGAGCTGGTGCATATAAGATAAGCTCATTGTATGGTTATTTTTCCTTTTTGTCATTCTATATGTTTGTGTTCATATTAATCAGATTGGAGAATGATGCTGAGCTCACTGCCTATTACTTTATTGGGACCGAAAAGAACATTAACTCCTCCTGCCTCAGTTTCCAGCCACTATGGATTCTGACAATTATCCTTCCACCCAGTTATTGGACACGTCAGGTTAAGAAGCAGCTCACATATGAATACTATTTACTACTGAGCTGTTAGTGGCAATATTCATCTTTTTTTATGTTTATTTCTATTTTCTGCTATGGTGTCATTGTAAAATTTCTTAGGTCTATCCTCAGCCATTGCAATAGTAGTACAAATAGTTTTTAAGGATGAAAGGTCTCGAACAGCATTTCCTACATATGGAGCTAGTTAACAGTGAAGACATCTTTTGGACTATTTATTTATATTTACTCTGGCTAAGACATGTCAGGGATAATTATCCCTCATTGAAGTTTCACTTTTTAAGCAACCGTGCCCTTCTGCTGCAAAAAGTTAATGTGGTTTGCTTCAGCTTGCTTGAGGCGGAGATTAGCTTCATGCAGCATTTTTAGCGGACTAGATAGCATGGAGCTGTGTACATGGCTTGTGCATAAAGTACTGATAATCTAATATTAGACAGTAGGAATGAAAAACTGCTGTGTTAACGGCCGGATCACTTTATGGTGCGTTACAACAACAACAAAGGTAGAACTGTGAAAGAGCCCAGTGTTGTAACTCTTGTCTTGTTTGTGTGCGACATCAGATGAAAAACCTGGAGATGCAGCCAGGAGAGGAGCTAAGAAAGGTATCGTTATGCAGGCTCTTGCATGAAGCTGTGATGTGTTACAGTGTGAGCTAGACTAATGGATGAAGTTTCAACTACTCAGAACTCGTTGTGATCTCGGATCCAACTGAGCGTTGGATCGCCGCTAGACTTGTTAACCCGTTTCAGTGTTTCTTCTAGATTGACTGCTTTGAGGGGGATGCTAACCCAATTATTTGCAATATTACAGAATATTTTGAGCTGAACAAACCGTTTAAAGGAGTCATGTTTTATTTCCCAGTGATGGTTATTTTGCACCTAACCTTACTTACCAATATCGGGCTTGTAGAGCCAGGAGTATATCCTCTCTGGTAGTCGAGATGGATCAAAGCCTTACTGTCTTACTGTGCTTGTCGGCAGTTGTAGATGTATCAGCAGGAGAGCTGCTGTTGCTCTGCCCAGCACAGAAGAATTTAAAAGGGTTTATTTTCAGTCATTTAAAGTGTTTAAAAAAAAAAAAAAAAAAAAGTTTGGCTTAATTCTGCGATTGATTAGTACCCTACTCAGGCTTAACATGGGTTTTAATTCATTTAGAGTATACTTTTACTTTGGTAATCTTTTAAAGAAACCGGTAGAAGTCCTGTTTACTGCTGTTTTCCATAACCCAGTATAACATACCGATGTGGTCTACAAAGTCTACACACTGCTTGTGAAGTGTGAGTGTGGCATGGAACTGGTCTGTGGTTCTAATTTATCCTCCGACATGCACACGCCCGCCTGATGTGTGGTGATGTCCAATAACCGAGTGAATTTGAGCATGGTCTTCGTCTTATAACGAGTGGTGAAACCCAAACCGTGTTGTTGCTCATCCATCTCAGAAACCTCTCCAAACAGAGATGTGGGCTCGAAGCTCCGGGAAGCTCTAAAGCAGCAGCTGGCCATCATCCACGAACGTGTGGAGGCCAAGAAGCTGGCCAAGCTGGCTCTGGCTGAGGTCAGACAGCTCCTGGTCAAAGAGGAGGAGGACAAGGAGCTGGAGCTAGGGAGGAAGGAAATAACTGCCAGAGTGAAGGAAAGAGTGGCCACCAGGCTGCGAGAGGAAGAGGAGAAGATAGAAAAAGAAGAGATGGAAAAGGCTCTGGAAAAACTAAGGAAGGAAAAGGCAAAACCACTGGATAAGGAAGAGAAAGAAGAGAGCAAGGAGGAGAAAGAAGGGGAGAAGAAATCTAAGAAAGGAATGGAGAAAGAAGAGAAGTCGGAGAGAAAGGTGGAGGGCATGGGAAAGAAGGCACAGGAGGAAGACAAGGGGAGAGGGAAAGAGTCTGCCAAAGAAAAAAAGCGAAACAAAGCTGAGAAATCTGACAGAGGCAGGAAATGAAGTAAGATGTTTTAGAGGAATGTTTTGATCCAGCCAGTGTTAGCCATTTCAACATCCACAATTAACGTTTTCAAATCAAGGAAGGGCCAAGGTGGCTGGTAGATGAAATGATTAAAAATGTCAGCTATGCTTTTAACTATTGCATTGCCATTATTACTATTGGTCTCGTATGTGATTCTCAATCAATATTATAGAAGTGTGCAGTATTTACTCTAGTTACACTCAACATTATGCAGAAATATTAATTCAGTTGTTTTCAACACTAAAGTGTAACACATTTTAATTGATGCACTCAGTGGTATTCATCTTAAGTGCAAGAAGGATCACTTAGAAGTTTGAGAATATAAACATTTATAGAATAATTAACAGTAATAAGTTCAGAGTAATACTCTTTGGCCTGAGGTTCACAGCGTTCAGGGAATCACTCGCGCAATAAAGCTCCACATAACAAGCAGGTTTTGTTTCAACTGGCCATATGGAAGAGACAAGTCTGCCTACCTCGTATACTGTAACAAAAAATGCCCTACGTTCTACGCACGACAAACAGCCCGGCAGAATTTTTTTTTTTTCTACTACTGGCCAGAGTGGCGGGTTGTCTCCATAATTAACTCCCCAAAGAGTAAATTTACTCATTTGGCGATTGGGTGACTGTTAATTTTGGACCCTAAGGGCGGGGATGCAATCAAATGTTGAGTCGGATTCATAATCTTGTTGTTGTTCTACTTTTTTTTCAATTCCTGATTTTTGATCACACTTTTGCCAACTTTAAGCTGTTTTAGCTTGTGTTTAGACATCATTCAACACAACAGAATAGATGTTTGGCATCTTGTCAAATGAAGGGAAAAAGAAATTTGTTGAAAATGTTGTTTCGGTATCTGTACCAATCAAAACAGCGCTATAATTCAAAGTATTAAAATGCAGTTGGGGCTTTTAACCCAACGCAGTTAAAAGGTATTCTAGCACAGAACAGTTGCTTTGCTAAAGAAAAAGTAATTAATTTTCTAGCTAGACAGGCTTTTTAGGTTTAGTACATTTTATATATTATGTCTTGTAGTACTTTTGATCCTGGTCTGAAGCTAACCAGCTAGCTCAGGGCTCTACAGTGATGGTTGCCTGTTTTCCATTGGCAACCAATTAAAAGCCAAGGTTGCGTATTGAGCAGATACCACCCAGCACTTTGTGCTGTGCTGACAATTTGCAACACTTTGGATTGTGAACTGCCAGTTTGGAATCTCTACTTTTGGTTAAAGGGTGAGGAAAAACTGGCATGAATGGGGAAGATGGGGGTAATGGAAAAGAATAGGATTAAAATCACAGGATTCGGAACAAGCACTGAAAGATTCTCTAAACGTGTTGATGTAGTGTTTGTGATCGTGTTTAGGTTTGACTAGAAAACAGGATATCTGTTCCACCAATTTCTCCACTACTAGAAATTTATGATAATGTGACTTTTTTTCAAAATATTTTGGGAGATTTGTGTTCCACTATCATAAATGTTGATTTATTTTGTCAATAAAGTTTCTGGGTCCCTGAAAGTGCCTCTTTTCTTAAGTGAAAGCCAATCTTCTGTGGTTCTACCAGAATGCATGTTGGGAAGGAACTCTAAATCTTTGACCTCAGCTCAATATCCAGTTAAGACATACATTTTTCTTTTTTATGTCCCTTGTTTTAGGATAACTCATTACTTTTCAGCACATTACATTTCTGGCAATTCATTTGAAAACAAAATTGTCAAATATTTGTCGAAATGCAGCATATTTGTCAGCTTAAGACAAATCATAAAATGTCAGTCAGCAAAAGAAACCCCATGCCATTTTTGAGATGGTTTGATAGGACATTTTCATTCATGTGAATATTACCAATGTTTCATAACCTGTTTTGCTGCAGACATGTTTTACTTACAAAGTCCCGTACCCGTTCGTGGACAATACATAACCTACATGCCCCACTGTCAGCAATACCAGCTGAACTATTATGTATTAGATCTTCATACAGTACGTGTGTATGACCTCCACAAATCTGGCATATTTAAAACCCCAGTCATTAAACATGATATGAAATCATTTTTAATATTAAGGACCTGGTACACACACGAACATAGTTTGTCTATAATGTACACATACATATGTTTCCTGCAAGCAACATGTGCATTCATCTCATGTAGGACTGAAAGAGAAGGCTGTTGTCGTCACTTCCCGTAAAGAAGCCGCTGCCCCAGTGGAGACTCCTGTCGCTGAACCTACACCAGAAGGTACCACATGTTTATTATACATTATACATGTTTTCAGTTCTACATGTCGGACAAGTCATAGGTCATTTTGATTAAGGTTGGACAATTTGACAATACATTTTGTTTTAAACCAAATTACAACTAACACCAAATTAAATTGCACAAATCTGAAGCCACAGCTTATTGTGCTCCTGTGTGATGTAGCTGCAACGAATGAATGTAGGATATTATTCACATTATTTATTGAATGATTATGCTAGTGGATCATGTTTGGCAGTGGACACGGTGTCCGCAACCCTATTTAAATGTCTGAAAATGTACATTATATGAAACGGGTTGCCTTCCACATGTACTATGTTTAACAATAACGCATGATGTATAAATATCCATTCACCCAGTTTAATATGCAGCTCAGTCTTTTACTGTATGGATGGATGAATGATGGATGGATGGATGGATGGATGGATAGATGGATGGATGTTGGTTAGTTAGTAGGGGGACCCAGCTCCGTCTCTCTTTTAACGAAGGCCCGGACACAGAGTCCGAGGAGCCGCCGGCCTTCATTTTGCCCGATTTTTAAATGTATAATCGGTGGGGCGGGCACTGCCGGCAGTCATACTAAAATGACCCATCTGATTGGTAGAGTGCTAACCCGGAAACAGGGAGCGGAATGAACGTGACTAGAGTCTCTCAAAATCTGAAATCTTTTAAACTGACCTTTTGTTGATCTGAAATAAAGACTGATTCTGCAACTTCACCGCCTATTTCTCGCTTAAAATGTGCTCCGAAACCGGTTTCGGTGAACTATTTTAGTACAATATGAGATCGTATTCTGAACAAGCCGCCATGACAGTCTTGGCTTTGAATTTCCGGAGAGAACGGACCCACGTGACACGTTCGTCCAATCAGCTGCTTTTTTGGGCAACGATACAGATTAGCGCCGCCTGCTGTTACGGAGACGTATTGCATCTCTTCTCTTCGGTGTGTTCTGAGGCACTTTTTGGACCAACTCGGGGAGACTGATCAGTCAAACTGCCTTTTCTGCCGACGGTTGGCCGTCTGGTTGGTGTATGAGCAGCTTTAAAGGGTCCTTGGCCTAAAAAGGTTGAAGACCCCTGGACTGTGTAGCATACGGAGGAGTCCTCAAAGTTGACCTGCTTATTTTAATAATCTGCTTGGCCAGAAGAAAGTACTTTTTGAGTTTTAAAATGGAAACCTTTTGCATTCCCAACATGTCACTGGCCATTCATTCTTGCAAATATTCATATAACCTTATCCCCCCTCTTCCTCAGCTGTTATTGAGCCTGAGCCTGAACCTTTGGAAGATGTGATTGAAGCTGCTGTAGCAGAGGACACTTTTGCACCTCCGCCAGGTACGTGAGTGTCTGTGTACATGTCCTGAGCATTGTAATTTGCTTCTTCACACATTTGACTTATTTAGATGGCCTTGATGTTAGCATAAGTATAATGCTGGTTTTTGGCCAATTTGACTCACACATTAAAGATGTCACAAACTGACACCAGCAGGACTTCTGCAGTACAAGGCTTGGCGTGAACTGCCTCCTGCAGGATGGACCCTGCACAACATACTGTGACATTGCCAAGCTGTGGTGTATGTGTGTGTTTGAGAAAGGGAGAGAATCTGTACAACTGTCTGCTCCTCCCTCTAGAGGTAGCAGCTGAGCCTGAGGCGGAGCCAGAACCAGAGCCTGAGCCAGAGCCTGAACCCGAGCTCGTGGAGACTCCTGAGGTTGGTACAGGCCAGGTTGATGATTATAAAACCATCAGTGAAACTGGGTCCAGTTGCAGACTTTTGAATGCTCCTTCAATATCGATCCTTTTCATGAAAACATCTCTGCTGAAATTTGAACTTGTAAAGTCAAATGTACTCAAGAAGCTCAATAGTTAATTAAATAGTGAAACAAGTATTCCTTCAGGGAATCATGACTGCTATACTATCATGTAGTAGGTTAACTGTATACTTTATTCCCTTGCACAAATACAAGTTTGAACCTGTTTATTTTTTATTTTTTTTTTTTTTTTTCTTTTTAGGTGATTGAGGAGGATCCAGAGGTGCTGGAGGAGGAGCCTCCTGCTGTGGAAGAGGATGCCCCTGTGGAGGAGGTATTTGTTTGTGTTATTAAAAGAAGCCATGTCCTTGCTACTGCCACCCCCTGCATCGTAACTGCATACCGGTTTCAAACTGAATTCTCTTTGTCTTCGTGGGGGCTGGGATGGAGGTGGTAGAAAGGTCTCGTATCTTCCCGGCAGGATACAAAAAAAGATTAGCACAACCTCAGATTCATGAGCGTATGCGCTTAAGTATAACAAACACCAGTCAACAATCTTTCCTTTCCAATTTCCTTATCGGTCTACAGGTTTTTCCATACAGGCTGCTTAAATTCCTCCATTTGTTTTGAGTGTAAAGCCCCTTCTAAACTGTTCTCCAGTTCTAATGCCTACCTGTGCCACCCATAAGAAAGGAAAGTATAGCAGCAGTAATGTAGACCTGCAGATGTAAACACTGCTTCTTACACTCAAATAATAGCTGCTGAAATGTCAAACGTACACCCCCTGCTGGTAGTGAGATAGAGATAGATCGAGAGAGAGAGAGATAGATAGGAACCACGTATCGATCGATCTCTCTCTGCTGTTTTTTTTGTTTCTGAGGAGTTCCATGCTACTTGACCACATAGTTAGAAAGTAAAAATTAAACTGTCTCGCAACTACTGCTGGTATATTTATTAATTTCAAACTTTTCTGACAGACCTTCATAATTAATAGTGTATGTGGGCAACTTTCTGACCACATAACTTCAGGAAAACTCTTATCCATACGTGTTTTTTTTAATAGCTAGTAAAAAATGCGAATAGCTGTATCTTTATCTAACCTTTTTGACGATGTTTCTTGATTCAGGCTGTTCCAGTCGAGGAGGTTGCAGAGATGATGGCAGACCAGTCTGGAGAGGAGGCAGCGGCTGAAGAGGAAACGGCAACAGAGCAGGCTGTGGAGGAGGAGGAGGAGGAGGAGGAGGCTGCTGCTGCAGATGAGCCCGCGGAGGAATTTGTAGCGGAGGTGGAGGCTGCAGTGGAGGAAGACGAGGAGACGGCGGAGGACATTTTAGCAGAGGTGGAGGATGCATTGGAGGAAGTCGAGGAGGCTGCCGACGAGGCTGTGGAAGAACCTGCTGCAGTGGAGGAGACGGAGGAGGCTGCTGACAAGGTAGCGGAGGACATTTTAGCAGAGGTGGAGGCTGCATTGGAGGAAGTCGAGGAGGCTGTGGAAGAGCCTGCTGCAGTGGAGGAGATGGAGGAGGCTGCTGCTGAAGAGGTGGCATCGGATGCTTATACTGTAGAGGAAGAGGAAGCTGCTCCTACAGAAGAAGCTGTTGAGGAGCCCGCTGAAGAGGAGGCAGCACCTTCAGAAGAAACGGTCGAAGAGGTAGCGCAAGAAGAGGAGGCAGCACCTTCAGAGGAACCGGCTGAAGAGGAGGCAGCTCCAACAGAAGAATCTGTGGAAGAGGAGGAGGCAGCACCTTCAGAAGAAGCTGTTGAGGAGTTAGCGCAAGGGGAGGAAGCAGCTACCTCAGAAGAGGCAGTGGAGGAGGCTGTAGAAGAGGAAGCCGCACCTTCAGAAGAAGCTGCTCCCTCAGAAGGCAGTGGAGGAGGCTGTAGAAGAGGGCAGCACCTTCAGAAGAAGCTGAGGAGGAGGAGGCTCCCTCAGAAGAGGCAGTGGAGGAGGCTGTAGAAGAGGAAGCAGCACCTTCAGAAGAAGCTGAGGAGGAGGAGGCAGCTCCCTCAGAAGAGGCAGTGGAGGAGGCTGTAGAAGAGGAAGCAGCACCTTCAGAAGAAGCTGAGGAGGAGGAGGCAGCTCCCTCAGAAGAGGCAGTGGAGGAGGTTGCAGAGACGGAGGCCACTCCAGAAGAAGTTGTAGTGGAGGAGCAAACGGTACCAGGTAAAGAGGAAAGCCTAAAAGTAAAAAGACGAGCTAATCCAGTTGTATTTGGTGCTTTCAAGATGGTGGATACCTTTCTTCAGGTACAACTCGTTAAACTAAAACTCGATTGCGCCTCTAAAAAACCTTAGGAGAAACTTAAACTGTTGCGCAATACCCTTCTGCCATTTATTTATTTATTTTTTTAATTTAAATTGAAAGTCAAATCGTGAAGTACTGGAACTGATGATCCAAGGCTGACTTCTTTTTTTTCTTTTTCTTTTTTTGTCAGTGTTGTACCTGTGCTGAACGGATGTTTGTTTTTAAAGTGCTCATATTATGCTCATCTTCAGGTTCATAATTGTATTTAGAGGTTGTACCAGAATAGGTTTATGTGGTTTAGTTTTCAGAAAACACCAGATATTGTACTGCACATTGCTGCAGCTCCTCTTTTCACCCTGTGTGTTGAGATCTCTGTTTTAGCTACAGAGTGAGACATCTCAAGTCTGTTCCATCTTAGTTGGGAGTCACACATGCGCAGTAGCTACGTAAGGACTACTAGCCAGTCAGAAGCAGAGTATGACGGCGTGCCCTGACAGTACCTAGGTAAGGACTACTAGCCAGTCAGAAGCAGAGTATGAGGGCGTGCTATGCTAGCAGCTAGGCGAGCATTATAACGTGTGTTCCAAAGTGACCACATTTGTCTCTGAAGTAAAGGCTGGACTACAACAGAGCTGTTTGGAGCAGTTTGTGAACAGTGTTTTCTGTTGCAGACGGTGAGTCCCTTTAGGGGGGACTTTGGGCTTTTCCACTTTGTAAACCTATAACATGCCCAAAAAGGAAATGTATAACTCAATACAGGAAAGGGGAAAAGCAAAAAAGCATAATATGAGCACTTCAACTGATTCTGTTTTTGGGAGCGTACAGTTGGTTCATGGTATCGTTTTTAATCAACAGTAACCGAGACGGAAGAAGTAGCACACGAAGCAGAGGACGCAGCAGCAGAAGAAGGTACGCACAAGCGCGCACACACACACACACACACACACACACACACACACACACACACACACACACACACACTGATGGATGAAATGTAAAGGGGGCAAAGCTTTGTGAGGGGACAGCATTACAGGATTTTTAAGATCTTGTGATTTTACTTGTGTGTTTGTGCTTCTCTTTGCAGCAGCTGAGGAACCGATTCAGGATGAGCCCACAGGTAAACCTTGTTTCCATTTAACGTCACGCTCCTAATGAGGAGTTGTAGGAAATATGAGCGCAGGATACTTCCACAAGTAGCCGTCTAAAACCGTCTTTCTCCAATTCTGAGATAATGTAGTTTGAGGACATATCCAGATAATATAATTCCATCCATGGGTCAAATGAAGGCGTGTAGACTCAACTTCCCGTCTGTGCCTTTCCATAGAAACGTAAAGGCTGCGGCGGTTGTCGTGGTGACGGAGCAGGGACCCAACTGACCTTGCATCAGCACCATCTGAGTGTGCTCAGAGCGATGATGCACCCCTCCACCTCCAGAGAAACAGTCGACAACACTCTCTCTCCCCATCTGCCCCCCCGCCCTTTCCCCTCTCTGTTTTCCCATCTTCCTTTTTCAAATTTTTTTCTTTTGGTGTAAACGTGAGATGATGGATAACTTGTTTACTAATATGGTACTCCCTGTTTTTACCCTTCTGTTTTTTTTTTCTTTCAATCACTGTTCTCAAAGCGCCCGTTTCCAGTTTAGTTCAGGGTGCTGTAGTTCCGTGTGAAAGCCGTGAGTTCCCCTTAGAGCCGGTCTGCCGGAGTCTGGACCGTTAAACTGCTCTGGAACTTAGATTTTGAAGTCTCGTGATGGTCTGGCTTCCTGGAGCTCAATTCTGTTAAGTAAACGGAGACCAAAGTTGACAGCCGAGTTGAAATTGATCTGCGTGCGACTTTCTCCACTCTGGGCTTTTCCCTCCTGATTTAAAAAAAAATATATATATATGTATCAGCTGAGAGTTACACAATATATTTTAAATCCAAACGAAATGTTATTTTCTGCCCCTCTCAGTTCAGAATTTCGAAGCCCATCTCCGTTCAGCTTGTTAGTTCTGCTCGGTGTTGTGGATTCTATGCAAAGCTGTCATGATGTCCAGAACCTACCCCCCACCTCCTCCTCACCCAGCAAGTTAATTTACCACTCAGTATATGTGTCAACTCCATGATGAGCCGTATGATAGCATGTGAATTCAGAGTGTGTGTGTGTGTGTGGGGATGGATGGATGGATGGATGGATGGATGGATGGATGGATGGATGGATGGATGGATGGATGTACTCCGATGTATCCAATGATGAGCATGTTCTTGTGTGTTGACAAATCTTTTACTCACCAATACTTTCTGTGAGCAGTAGAAGTCATGTGGTTTCAATAGTTTGTTTTTTTTTTTTTTTTTTTTTCTTCTTCTCGTTTGTTCTCTAGCTAACTTTACCTCCGTGTGTTTGTGTTCTGTAGATTCCTAGCTGTTTTTTTGGGGTTGTTTTTTTTTCTTCTCCATTTTCAGATATGATTCCCTAGATCATCTGACTAGACTATCTTAAAGGTTAATATGAAGTTCTAACTTTAAACTTCAGCTCTTTAAGTTTTAAACTGTGATGTGAATGAGGACATCATGGACTGTGCAAAGCTGTCACACTGTGGTGTAAAGATTATTTTTTTTTTTTTATAATCCATCAGCTATCCATGGATCTGTCTGTCAGGCTGATTCCACTTTAGCTTCAGTGTAAAAGAGGAGTTATCTGTGGCTGCCGGAGGGTTGAACAGATCCTGTGGAAGTCGGCCGTAACTAGCTGACTGCCAACCAGTTCAGTGAACGAGATCTGTGGTTTCTATCATCAGTGGCGTGTGTTTTATTCCAAAAGGGAGACTTTCTTTAGTCAATGTTCCTTTTTTTCCTTTTGTGAAATCAGAATCTGTCTTGGTGTGTGTATTTTTTTTTTTTTTTTTTTTTTTTTTAAATCATTGATCCATGGTAGCAGGGCCCCTGCAAGGCCAAACATCATTTTACAAACCATTCCATCACATAACTCAAGTTTAAGGATTGAGAAGGCCCATTGAGTGCTTCATGGATTTAGTTTAGAGCCTGCAGGTGAACATCCTTTGGTGTCCCTGTTGTATGACGAGAGAGAGAACTGACACTAAGGGCGTTCTCACACCTATAGTTGGTTTGGCTCTGGTCCCAATCAGTTGATGAGTTTGTAAACTTGGAGCGTTTCCCCTTTTTTGGTTAGAGTTCATTTCGCACAGAGAAAACCTGTGCGACATCGTTTCACTCAGCCGATGTGTCTGGGGGGGGGGGCGGGAGCAAGAAAATAAATGCAGGAAGAAGGTCCTGTGTTCTAGACTAGGGCTCATCTCTATGTATTCATTAAAATACATTATTTCACTAGCGACGTTACTGCGTCTGCTCTGGTCACTGAGACTTCGTTCTGCTCCACCGGCGTCTGTCTCCAACTTTAGCGCCATTTAGTTTGACCACTGAGATGCGAGTGACATGACGGCAAGCTTTTAGCCTGGTCCTACCAGACTCTGGTCCACTAGCCTGGTCCTACCAGACTCTGGTCCACTAGCCTGGTCCTACCAGACTCTGGTCCACTAGCCTGGTCCTAACAGACCCTGGTTCACTAGCCTGGTCCTACCAGACTCTGGTCCTACCAGACCCTGGTCCACTAGCCTGGTCCTACCAGACTCTGGTCCTACCAGACTCTGGTCCACTAGCCTGGTCCTTCCAGACTCTGGTCCATTTCACTTGTACAGAGAGTCTGGCCTCTCTCCAAGTGTTAACTTCCTTGAAGTTTAAAACTATTGGATCTGCCCAGAGCCACTCTGGATCTGCCATAACTAATCGCTGACGTTTGGTAGTGACGTCAGCTTAGCATCGCTAGCGTTAGCCTTAGCCAACTCCTTCACCACTAACGGAGCGAGCTGGAAAACCAAACCTTTTCCCGAACCCCGGTGGGGAGGAGGGCCACGACATCATGGCCACCAACCAAAACTCAGCAAAGATTGGTCTTGCTTGGGCTTTAACTTCTGGATATTCGGCAGCGTTGCAACAACGGACCGGATGGCTTCGCTCGTATCTTTCTAGCACACGTCCTCAACGGCATCGTTCTCAGCCCTTCCCTCCATTCACTGATTGGACCGGTAAAGATTTGGCTGGAGAAAACCCACAAACATACCGCAAACCCAGACGACGTACTGAAGGGAAATTAAAATAGAGCTGAAGTACGTAGGAGGGCGGAGCCAGGCTAGGAGAGTCTATTTCTCCGAGAGAAACATTTTCAGCTTCTACAGTTTGCTCGCTCTGCCGCATCGCAGGGTGCAAAGCAGTGTTTGTAACTGAACCAAGACCAGTTCACACCTGCCCAAAGGAACCACACCGAGGGGGGGTTAAACGCTCCAGGGTTCGATTCAACCAAACTAAAAAGGTGTGAAAATGCCCTACAGTAGTTTTAGGACAATGGGTGCAGCACTGTGGAGAACTCATTTCTGTTGTGATACTGACAATAAACAATATGTCTATCTGATAATTTATGATGAATTACATCACTACTCTCAGTGGAAGAAGAGAGACCAAGTAAAACATACCGTTACTTTTTTTTTTTTTTTTTTTTTTTTTTTTATTCTATCTTTTGGTGTCCTAGTCCCACTTTGTGTTTCTAGTCCTGGCATATTGTTTTTTTATGGTGTGCAGTAGTCGTTTTTGTAGGATGTCTTGTCCACTAGCTGGTCTTTTCTACTCCCTCACATTTTGTAAATCAGTGTGAACTCTAAAACCTTTTTACCATTTGAAGATTACAGTCTTTACCAAGAGAGAGCTTCTAGATTTTTAAAAGGAACATTTTTAAAAAGGACTTGGAGAAATGATACAAAAAAATATATAATTTTCTGAAAATGCTTTAAAAGGTTTTTACAAAGCCATAAGCGGTTTGTGACAGGCATGTTTTAAGGGACTGTGCTACTTCAGGACAACTTTTTATTCTCCAACGAAACAATAGGAAAGGGCAGTAAAATAAAAGTGCAGAGCCACCCGGTGAAACAGATTTTTCGTTACCGATCATTGATCAGAAATCGTAGTCACGCTGGAAAGGCTTGTGCTCACCCGGACAGCTTTGCTCCCAGACACTGGGGGTGTCAGTTGCTGGAAACGGTTTAATTACTGTGCAGGGGAAATAAAGCTGCTGGTTAAAGACCGGCCATCTCTTTGCCTCGGTGTTGTCTGCAGATCTATTACTGTCCTGTAGATGCGGATGATGATGATGATGACGACGATGTAAATTATTGTGAAGTAACTATGGATTGTGGAGATTTGAAGTGTCACGATTTTCTGTAAATGATCTGTTGCTGCAATAAAAGGTTTGGGACAACAGTGATGACTTATCTTTTATGATTCATGTATTTTGTGTATGTGGTTCCCATTAAAGGTGGAAGCCACAAAGGTGCAAAATCCTTGTAAAACTGTAAAGCGTATTCATTTTTCAAAGACATTTGTCTCTGAAATGGACAATAACTTATAAACACTTTTTTCTTAAAAGGCAATGCCACAATGTAAAAACACTGTTTTCACCTGGGTAGCTCACTCGGTAGAGCGTGCACCCAAAAACGGAGGCTCAGTACTCGCGCAGCGGCCGCATCTCACTCTCCCCAGCTTCCTTTCAACGTTGAAAAGGGCTATTTTGTACTTAATCTTCCCCCTCTTTCTGCTACACCTGTAGTTAAATGTACAATATGTTCCCTCTGAACTTTAGTTGAGTAGAAGTATAAAGTAGCATCCAATTAAAATGAAATGCACAAAGTACAAATATCTCAAATTTGTAGTTTAGTAAATGTTTTTAGTTACTTTCCACTACTAAATATTTAGGCTATGTAAAGGCAGTATTACTCAATTTTCTGTTGTATCAAATCTGGCCACAAGGGGTCCCTGTATCTCTGAGTTCTAAAGCCTTCCTCATCAGGAAGGTAAAGTGGAGCACTTCATCATGCACAGGAATCTGTCAACAGCTCTGTATACACAAGGATGATAGGATGATTAAACTGGCAATCTGTAAGATTTCCGGTTGATTTTAGAAGCTTAGTTTGAGTGAAAATAGACCTGTGCTGAGAGTTTAACAATCTGGAGCATAGAAATCCAATGAATCATTTTATTTCTATGGTCTGGAGTCCTGCTGTTGATACACAAGCTTCAAGTTTTCAGAATTGTGTGCATAGATCCATTTAAAAGGTAAAAAACTGTAATGCAGCATCACCACAGATCCCCAGTTTATACTACTGCAAATGTAAATATTGCGATCATGCATTTATTTAAATGAAAATCTTCCAGGTCCCAGCTTTAAGACTGAAATATTATCAGTATTTTATTTATTTTTTTATGTAAAATGTATTTCCGCAGTGGTAACGTGCGTGGTCTTCTGTAGTTCCCCGGACACGGAGGTAAATCCTTGGCATTATCCTGGTGAATCTGAGGATTTTATGTTCTACTGTAACTGTGTGTGTGTGCACGCTTCTGTGCTTCTTTGGACGAACAATTAAGTTGAATTCAAATAAAATGACATGATTTATTATTTCCCTTGCCTTAAAGCTTGAACTCTTGACAAACTCAGTTACCATGATGTTAAGTCTCATGCTATCTCAAATGTACAGTAATGACCGTTGCCAAAATGCACTGTAGGTCTACTGATTTACATCTTTCTTTCAGACAGAAACCCAAATGGCTTGGGTATACATCCGTCGGTTTCTTAAAGCTATCCAGGAGCCGCAGAGCGGAGGATGCCCTCCAGAATATCCACCTGAAAGACAAGATCCAGAGAGAGACGCTTTGAGTTGTCATGTGAGCCGAGCATCTGCGTATCCCTGACTGACTTCCAAACTGCATCAAATGCCTCCCAGCTGATGCACATTAGCACAGACAGCCAAGGATTACATGGGGTGATAATACAGTCAGATCAGGGGCGGATCTACCAGGGTGGCAAATGCCACCCTAAAAGAAAGCCTTGCCACCCCAACGAATTAAAAGTAATGGCCAATTTGACAATTAACGAGCGCAAATCTCTAATGTCCGACTGCAGTCAGTTTGCTTCCCCTCTCACACATCTGCCACTCATCACCTGTGTCTTACCTTAATGCCTTTCCTGTGATAATGCGTCTTACTTCTATCCTACTTCTATCTCCTATTAAGTGAGATCACATTGTATGGTCTCCTCAAATGCAAGACATTGATTACATGAGATTAAGTTTGTCTGTATGAGTTTGTAAATGGCAGCCTGTGCCCTTTTGTAGTGTGTACATACTATTTCTCATCAAACTGTGATTAAATTCAATATATATAAGTCTGCCATAGGTTGCCACCCCTCAAAAATTCCTGCCCCCCCTCTCACCACCCCATAAATATTTTTCTAGAGCTGCCCCTGAGTCAGATCAATTAAAAGCTCATCAATTGCACAAAACCCGTCAAGTCTATTTCCCTGAGCGATACAGCATGTTTTTTCTTCTTTCCCTTCATGTATCCTTGGGCTTGAATGTTTAGCTCAAGGCTACATTCCAGAGGAAAGGTTCACTTAAATTAGGAGTGGACAGTGTTGAATTCCTTCCACTGTCCAACCACGCAGGCCGGTAGGGACGTCTCTGGTGTTGCTCGGGGACAAATCTGTAACGAGGTGTCCATTATCAGGAATGAGTGGACAGCGGCTGGCGAGCGTGAGCAATGTTGTAATGTAAGAAAGTACAAATACTTCACTACTGCACTTAAGTAGAATTTAGTAGCGTACCTTATCTGTACTTCGTTATTTATATTTCCGGACACTTTTACTTTTACTCCACTACATTTCCTAAAATAAAATGTATACTTTTACTCCACTACATGGAGCTTCTTAGTTACTCGTTACTACATAAATAAAATCAGAAGAAATTTGTTACACTGAAAAAAAGGTTTGGCGAATCATTGCGCCTAAATTGCCAAGATAATGCACCCTCCTTTCCAGTTGGTGACGTAATGCCTGTTTGTTGCAAAAGCAAAAAAAAAAAAAAAAAAAACAAAACTAAAGAAGAGGAGGAAGCAGAATGACTGTGTCATGGAAGCACCTGCTGCAGGCTCTGTACGTCTTTTTATATATACTTTAAGACTTTTTCTCAAGTAATCTTCTAAAAGGAGACATAAACTTCTACCAAAGTTATTTTCTGGTAAGATACTTGTACTTTTACTCAAGTATTGCTTTCAAGTACTTTATACAAGACTGAGTGATTACATACAATTAAATCCGTTCACTCAGGGCTACATCTGCAGTTGGTCATAAAACACAAACCAACATATTTCCCCTATAACTGCACATGCAGCTTCCATCTGCTGCAGTAGAACAAGCCGTTGTCTCTGTGCTTAGAACTCGCTCTGAGCCTCTGGACACGCAAGGACACCTAATCAACACATAGGGGGCTTCTGTCTCCAGCATCCTGAGTAGTTTTTTTTTTTTTTTTAATTTTTTAATGTATTTATACAATTTATTTATCTATTCATTTATTTTCCCTGCAGTTGCAGCATTTGTCTCAACTGTCCACGCCAGCAGCAGTGCTGCATAATCCCCTTCCCTTCAGTGTTACCTGGCTGCTGTCTCCCACACAGAGGTTCCTCAGCTGGTAGACGGTCACCTGTCCATCGCTGTCTCCGACCAGGACACAGTCTGTCTGGGGGGCAAACAGCAGGCAGTTCATCTTCACACCAGCGGCAGCAGGCTGCACGATGACCGGGTCCAAGCTGAAGGAGACAAGTGTACAACGTGGGCAGACAGGATTACTCCTGGCACAGGTTTCACTAGGGATGGGTGTCCTTCCAAAAAGGTTGGTACCGTGACTTTGATACCGCTTCCTGAACAATACTTTTTGTTGGATACCAATATCATAAAATCCATTTTAACAAATATAAATTACAACATTACAGCGCACACGTTCCACCAAAGCACCCAAGACGATTGTGATTGGTTTAAAGAAATGGCAATAAAGCAGAGCACGTTTTCCCCCCATCCCGGAACGCTGTGTGGACTAGGCAGACCCTCCTCCGCAGCGCTGTGGAGGAAGGTCTGGCAATGCGAGACTACACAGCCAATCAGAAACATTATTAGATCTTGGTAGAAGCATGCTGCGTGCTTATTGGCTCACTGAGGCGTAGTGAAATTTGGTATTTAATGTAAAGGCATTTTTCAATACTCGATACTAAGGAGGTGATTTGGCTGTACCTAAAGAAAATTATTGAATGTGCTACCCGGCTCTAGTTTTGACATCAGGGAAACAAGCGGACAGACAGACAGATTTCCCCCCTCAGTCTCACTCACACGCTTGAATTCAAGTCCCAGATCTCCAGCTGTCCCTCATTAACGGCTCCGAATACTGTCGCCCACTTCGGGGACCACTTGATGTCGCACACCGTTCTCTGGGTGGAGGTGAAGCCTAACGCGGGCTTATGGTGGTCCTGCTTCCACAGCTGGATGGTCCAGTCAGCCGAGCAGCTCAGGAACACATCTGGACTGAGCGGACTCCATGTGACGCGGTTCACAGGACACTGAGGGGGCAAAGGCGTGACAGTTGCTGAACTTCTCTCTGATTTTCTCAACCCAAATGAAAACCAAAGCAACAAGTGGTCACGGAATTAATTTTAGCCAATTAGATTTTAGCATCTAGCAGGAAACCTTTACAAATATTGCAACAAAAATGTACCGCGGGGACCCGAGAAACATGTAAGATTTGAAATGGTCCGAGACAGAAAGATGAGATGAGAGAAAAGGTCATTTTGTAATCTTAAGAGACATATTATGCTTTTCTGTATTTTCTGTCATTTCTGTAATGTTACAGATATGTCAGATGTTCATGGTAAATGTGGCCAAAGGCTTCAAATAATGAGAAACATATTTTAAAGAAATCCCTGTGAGCCACAAAAGCAGCCATTTTTACCTGTTGCCATGGGAACGTTATGAAGTGACGTAATCACGCAACGTGAACGTCATCGAAAAGCACGGTGTTGGGGGAATCACTTTTTTTTTTTTTTGCAAATTCCCACAATTTCATCGCATAAAATTGCATAAATATCCCGCATATTCCATCGCATTTTTTAAGAAAACGTGCCGCATAATCAAGGATTTTTGCCCGCAACAATCACAAAAAAACTCAGCATTTTTCTGGAAGGACTGTATAGTGAGCTCAGAAAATAAAGAAAATGGTTCATGAAGCTTCATTTGACCATCACTAATAATAACCCTCCCTCTCAACCTCTTCTCTGTGCGCACTAAACTCTGGACACACTCGCTCAAATCGTCACAGCATAACAAGTGTGCCACAAAATCAACCGGAGAATTAAAGGTCAATTCTGATTGGCTGTTTGTCTACGGGGGGAATGGTCAGGAATGAGGCACACATAAATATGACTCCATTTTGTTGTCTTTTTGTGTTTTGCTTCAAAGCAGCAGAGGTGGAAAGTAACGAAATACATTTACTCACATTACTATATTGAGTAGTTTTGTTGTATATTTTGTATTTTTCAAGTAGTTTTTAAAATCGGTCATTTAAAATGTACATGATTACTTTTTGAGTGAAGTATTGTATTTCGCTACATGACAAATCCCATCCGTTACGGAGTAAAATCCGAAAGCCGTGCCCGGAACCACAACAGTGAGGAATGATCAGCATCTAGGCTGCCTACCAGGCGCCAAGTCTTTCTGTAGGAGACGGAGAACGAGGTGGAGGTGGCTCAGGACTGTTAAGAGACAGTTTCAGTAGAAATGTTAGCTGAAACATCGAATTCTGCTGCCCAAAACGACAAAAATCCTTGGCTACATTTGAAAGCCTGTTCATTTAAATTCAAGCGGGCCAATAGTATCATCATGCAATGCCAGATGTGCCTGCCTACGGAGGAGGATTAGGGCCACTGGTGAAAAATGTATTTGAGTTCACAATTCTGAGAATAAAGTCAGACCTCAAATACATTGTTCACCAGTGGCCCTAATCCTCTTCCGTACCTGCCAAAGGTGACTGAACTGGCAGCATTCAATAACTCCACATCTAATCTGCGGAAACATGTTTTGGTAAGTATTTGTGCGTTGGTACTTCAAACAGAGTTTTAATGATTTATAGCAAATTACTTGTTTATACATTTTTATACATACGAGTTTTCTTTAATTAAAAACAAAATAGTTTGGGATTTATGACCCCTTGTCCTATTTTCACTACAAGGGAGAGATCCCCCCCGCCCTGTTTTACAGTTTTAAATGTAACTAAGTCACTTTTACTTAAAGTACATTTTAAATGAACTACTTATTACTTTTACTTGAGTACTTTTTCAGATAGGTAATTTCACTTGTACTTGAGTAATATTTCATCAAAGTATTGGTACTTTTACTGGAGTACAATATTTTAGCAGTCTTATCAGAAGGAGGTGGTGACTTGTATTCTGGTGGACTTACAAAGTGCTTCCTGTACGTCTCCAGAAACTGCTGACTGTTGGAACAGGAGCACTTGTGGATGAGACCTTCCCATGTGCCAACCAAGTAGACGCAGGCATCCTGGTGAAACAATGAAACGCTGGGGTGAGGCATGCTTGCAATCATTTAGAAGTCAAAGTCCAAAAAACAATCTTAGAACTATTGAAATTGTCAATGTCGGCACTAATTGGCAGCCAGAGCATTAGCACAAAAGATAACTGTTCAAATGTATGTAGTTTTCCACAGAAAAAAAGCTTTTAAGCCCCCAACTTACTGTTGGATGGAAGTCAAAGCACAGACCAGGAGTCAGTGTTGACAGAACACTTTCTGTCTTCTTCCCTGTGGTGGTCCCTCCAGCCCTCTTCTTTGTGTTATGACTCTTCTTCAGCTTCATCAGGTCTATAGACAGACAGACAGACAGACTTTTTCATAAAAATAAAATAAAATTTGACATCATTTTGAAAAGCTAGAGCAGGTAACAAAGACATAACACTCAAAAAGCTTAAATATTAGCATATTCAAATTTTTTAAATAATAAATGTTTAGCTGTGATTTAGTCTTGTTAGGTCCCTCTGTCTGGTTCTTGCCTTTGCAGTGCCAATATGACAACAATCGGGTGTATTGACAGAATTGTTATTGACTGCATTGTTGTTTCCCTGTCCTTTAAATTTTCCGAGCATGTTGGAGTTAAAGAATCTAAAAGGTCTTGTGTCCGATAACTTGTAAATGAAATGTTAGAAAGGTGTTTCTCTTTGTGAATGAGTTACATTACAATTCTGGTTACTTCTGGATGAATGTATACTCTTAGAGTCCATCACTATGCACTTTAAGCTGAATTGACAATGGTAAAAGCATCGCCTGGTGCTGAGTACAGTACCTATGCAGTCGAGGCCACTGTTGCTGACAAACCACTTGCTGATCCTGCCATCTGCCGCCACAGAAAACAGAGATTCCACCTTCTCTTCTCCTGTCAGACTCAACTCCTGTTGGGTCCACCTAAGCTGCCACACTGGATCCAAGTGCCTGTTGGGACATCCACTGGGCGCGCGCACACATAAACACACACACACACGCACACAAAGAAAGAAGTAAAGAGCATTAATGTGATTAGTAGCAGCAGTAACCATTAGTTGGATGTAAGAGCTACACTGTCTACACACAATCCTCACCTGCTGCTGATGAAACAGGCCTTGTTGTCTCGACTCTTCACGTTGTAGATAGCGATACTGCCATCTTGCATGCCCACAGCCAGCTGACTGGGGTTACTGGACGAGAAATCCAGGGAAGTCACAGCGCTGTCACAGCGGATGACACGCTCCGGCCACTGCAGAGGTGACACGTAACAACAATTAGAATAGACAGCTGGCACTCCACACACAGGAACTAAATTCTCAGTCGACATTCTGCGTACCGCTAATGTTATTAGCCGATTGGGCTTTTTCGGTTTCTATCACTACCAAAGATATGAGGCATTAGGGCCCTACTCTACCTCCTAGTTGGCTCAGTCAACCGTTAGCATCCATTGGTAAACTGATCACCCATCTGCGTCAATATTCTACGTTTACTGCGGCGCCGGAAAATGACACCGTAAGAGCGAGCAAAACTCTGCGTAAGGGCTAGAGGCAGGTTGGGCTGGTGGGTGAGTCAAACATACACACACACGACTTTCACCCGAGAGACCGGCGGTCCTGTCCTGTGTGGAACCAAATGTCAATGGTAGTATAGTCTCGCATTGTCAGACCTTCCTCCACGGCGCTGCGGAGGAGGGTCTGGCTAGTCCACACAGCATCCCGGGATGGGAGAAAAACGTGCTCTGGTTTACTGGCATTTCTTTAAACCAATCACAATCGTCTTGGGCGGCGCTAAGCTCCGCACGGAGCCACGGTGCGGTGGAACATGATTACGTTCAAAAGTTGTTTTAGTCGTGCAACAGATAACTCAGATTGGACAGATAGTCTAGCTAGCTTTCTGGATTTAACCTGCAGAGATCTGAGGAGCAGGTAACCATAGTCCTCAGAAATCGGCCAGAGTTTAAAATTCTATATGAACCATATGAATTGATGATAACTGCCTTCTGAACCTACTAGTATGTGCAGCAGGCCCCCTCTAACCCATACCTACTGTATGAGGCTCATAACCACTGGTAATGCACAGTGGATGGTGTGATACCATTTAAAACGGGTGAATGGAGGTAAATAAAGGTTAAAACATACATAAGTCATACCGTGTGATTTTTGAGAGACCAGCAGCACACCAGGCCTGGTTTCTGGTTACTGGAGCCAAACTCACCATAGCCCACAGCCAGAAGGTCCTAGCAGAGAAAAGCAGAGCACAAGCAAATCTGTATAAGTGAACAGTTTCTGTCAACTTTGAAACATTTTTAATAGATACAATGTTTTTGGTAGAAAGTAGTTCCAGTGAAAACTACGGACATTATTTTCTGGGGAGTGTCCAGTATAACCGGAACATTGTCTGGTGCTGTTTCCTCCGGTTGAAGAAACAATTGACCGATCAGAGCTTTGTAGGCAGGCTTAAGAATGGGTATGTCCTCTTCCTACATTTCTAGCTAGCTACCTGGCTACTACACTCATGATTAAAAAAACAACAGAAATACTGGTGACGAGTATGGATGCAACTGTACGGGTTATTGTAAGACGATGTAAAGAAACAATTCTTAAATTGACATATTTTGTTTTTAGCAACTTAGCAACATAATTAACACTTCATTTCAATTTCCCCATTTTACATATATAAGTAGTGAACACCATTAAATGGACATCCTACAATAGAACTCAACGGTGACTGCTGACTTTTTGAACAGCTCTGGTTCTGGAAATAAGTTACCCCATTCAATTGCTCTATTGTTATTTCATAAAATGCTTAAATAAAGAGTTTTAAACCTGGAAACAAGCCAACCAGCTGCGAGATGAATCGTGACCATAAAACATTATTGTGAAACAAAAACCTTTGTTTCACAATCTCGTAACTCATGGTAGGTCTACCTTACATTATGGCTAATAATCAAAATCTTTATGCAGAATATAAATAAGGGCTGCACAATATGAGAAAAATATCTAATTGCAATTATTTTGACTGATATTGCGACAATACTTCATTCTGAATGGTTTGACACATTAGATATTACACTAGTGGTCCATATTGCGATGTCAATAAAATTGTGATTAATTGTGCAGCCCTAATGGGAATGGGATTTTCACTGTTGAGCTCCATACTGGCTGACAGAAGCATTTCCAAAACATCATCAAAGGAGATAAAATGACAGTGACTCAGGTGTACAGGAGCAGTAGTTTTTTTTTTTTTTGCCGACCGCAGCAGATGTGTCTGTGTTACCGGGTTCTTCTTGTTCCAGGCCATGCTGCTGACGCTGCTCCCTCGGCTGAGCTCGCAGCTGAAAGCCCAGAGACGCTCCACGGCCGGAGATCTGGGGCTCTCTGCATCCTCCTCCCTCTGCTCCCCCATCCCAGGCTTCACCGGACTGTCTGGATCTGACACAATCATGGCATTTATACCCACCTTTTCATTCAAATGGTTACATTTTTATCCATTAGTATCAGGGTTCAACAATAAGGGTTGCCCAATGGCCCAGGGCAAGGCCACTCTGGGCAAGTAAATATAACATGAACAGAAAAGGGATACAAAAAAAAAGTTTTCAATCATTTTTTAATCACAAGGTTTTTTAATCATAAATTATGTTATCGTTCCATTGCCCTCAACAGAGAATGCTTGTTGAATAATTATATTTAAACGTGCCGTTGGTCAAAATTGAGTTGGTGCTAGCGACACGTGTGACTGGCGGCTGTCTTGTTAGAAGGATAGGAAAATGATGGCTGCGTACGAGCTAAAGCAAATAAGAAATGTTCAAACTCTATGACATAGTAGAGAGAAGGGTACCTAAAAATGCATGCGGTCAAACAAATTACAGACAGGATTCACTGTCTCTCCGGTAAGTTAATTATTGCTATTACATTTCATAGTTGTTTTTTTTTAAATAATTGCCTACACTTTCAGTATGAACATTGTAAATTCAATATAGCAATTTACTTGAGTCTTTGTTGTCATTTTAAACCACAAATAAAAATTTATTTGCATACTGGCCAATAAAAACTGACTTTCGGCAAGCAGAATTGTTTTTCACTTGCAAGTAAAAAAAACAAAAAGAAAACCTTAACCCTGAGTATCCATTAACATTTTATCTGACCTGACCAATAACTGGGCGGCAACACGTGTCCAGGGGCGTCGGACTGGGGGAAAAAAGGACTGAGTACCCAGGGCCCCAAAAAGATGCTAGAATGAATAGCTGTGGATGTGGGGAGGGGTCCATAGAAAATTCCTCTCTACAAGGCCCAGAATGTTGTGCTACGCCCCTGCGTGTGTCCAGGAAGCATCCTGATTCATCTGCATTAGCACTAGTAGTGTATCAGCGCTTTTGAAATGAAAAAAAAAAGAAATGCCTCCCATGTGATAATGAGCTGACTTTACCTTCTATTACGGGCAGCTGTCTGTAAGCAGCCAGCTGGGGTTGGAAAATGTTTCCCAGAATGCTCCTCTCCATCACTAGTAAGCAGTGTTGGAATTTCTCTGACAGCATGATCAGCTGCAAGTCTGACTCAGCGTTTAAACTGTTCCCAAGCGGCTCCACTTCTTTCAATGAGCTGGCAGCGCTGGCTGAGGAGAAACACAACAAAATTATACATGCAAGGAGGGACGTTACAGGCGATAAAACCCCAGGCCTGAAGCATTGTTACCTGTGCTGGCTGTGCTGCCCACTGACACGCTCCTCTCTGCACCTCTGCCACTGTCCACAGCAGCCTCGGGACACTGAGCCCTCCCCAGTTCAGAGCTGCACAGCTTTTCGCCCTGCTCAGGGCTGATCAAAGCATCATACACATCCCAGCTGGTAACAGTCGTGGCTGTGGGCATGGAAGTTATATTCATCACCACATTCCTTGTTAAATTCAGTCTTATTGATCATTGCAGTATATTTCAACATTATTGAATATATATATGTCATATCACCCAGCCCTAATTTTTTGCGTGTTACCGCCAACAAATGTCCGTGAATGGAATAGTGTGAAACTGGCAGCAGGAATTTGTATCCCCCTGACGATTTTAAGTCATTGTTTTAATTGTCTTTGTTTAGTTTTTTCCTATAACAACCCCCCCCCCCTCCCCCACCCTTGTCTGCCTCGTATCCAGCAACAACAGGTAGCTGTTTCAGTTATAAAAGCTCAGATAATCCCACTACCTGCCCAGTACCAAACAGCAGACACAGTTAGAGACTGGCTGGGGAACATGAGCTAAAGAGCCAGATGTTATTTTTAGGAAATGACGGAGCCCAAAACCATTGGATGAAGAAGTATTCAGATCCTTTCCTTAAGTAAAAGTAGTAATACCACACTGTAAAATTACTCTTTACAAGTAAAAGTCCTGTCTGTAATCCTCATTAGGAAAAGGTACTTAAAATATAAGTAAAAGTACTCAATGCAGAAAAATCCTCACATTTTAGAAACTGGACACACAGTTCTGTCAATCAACTACGTGTTTATTAATAAGCTAATCATCTTAGGTTTACTTGTAGGCATGTATATTATTAGGTAGTTTAATTTATAATAAAACGTATTTTATAAACTACATGTGTTTTGTGTGCAAAAATCTTAATTGGTAACTAACTAGTCTGGTTAATAAAGTACAATATTTCTCTCTGAAATGTAGCGGAGTAGAACTAGAACGTGGCATTAAAAGAAAAGACTCAAGTGCAAGTACCTCAAATGTGTACTTAAGTACAGTACTTGAGTAAATTAGTACATTCCACCACTGCGCAAAACCGAGCTAAAAGGAGAGTCAATATTGTTTAAATAGGTAACTGTCGTTGGCTTCTTGTACACTATATATATTTATTTGTGAATGTTGTGTTTTCTGCTTGTTCCACTGCCCCCCAAGTCACCATAAGAAATATTTATTGATGCAGCGTTAGCTTTGCAAGCTCCAAAAGGGAAATACTGAGCCTAACCTTTGTCCATCATGACAATGCTGTCGCTCTGGACCTGTTTGTTTTTAGTTGCTCCATTCATCGTCTGCACTGATTGATCCACATACTTATCGTTGTTCATTCTGCTCCTGCAAACCTCAGCATACTGATTGTTTCTCTCCCTGTAAAAAAAACAAACAAGGGGAAGATGACACCAGCTGGTTAAAACCAAAGAAGAAAATACATCTTTTGATTAATGACCAACAGACAACACACCCCCATCCCCCCCCACCCCCCCCTCCAATAATCAAAAGTGGCCATTGCAATCCCCCCAAATATCTAATAATTACATTTGCACCATAAATTGATGCAGAAAAGTCACAAATTGTTGCAGAAGAAAATCACCAGAAATTAAGTGTTTGATATGCTCAAAATTTCAATTTTGCTTAAAAGTGGAGATCTCAAACCCCCCCCCAATGTTGAACCCAAAGTTACGCCCTTCCCAACATCTAAAATTCACTTTTATTCCCCAGTCAGATACTGTATTAATGTGTGCCTCAGTTCCAAAGAAAAAGACATCTCTGTCTTTTTTTTTGCAGTTTTAAAAGATTAGGAGTGGTGTGTCTCTCCCATGTGTATTCGGCTTTTCAATCAGTTGGAAAAAAAAAAAGTAGAGTACTTCACTCACATGATAGCTTCTGCGTCATTGGCGTCCACTGACACAAAGGTGCTGGGTATGTCCAGCAGTGAAATGCTGTCTGTCTCAGAGATGTAGAGATCTATGACCTCTTTCAACATGTCTTCTGTCACCTGTTCTTTCACAGTGTCTCTTTTCCTCTGCACATCTGGCAGCGAACAAAAGATATGAAACAAAAATTGTACCAAATACCACAGATATCTGCTATATTATATATGTATTTTAGAATTAATGTGATGAACCTGGGAAGTTGATGGGCATGTCCCGTTTGGAAAATGTATCCTCAATCTCCTCATTCATCGACTCTATGGTAGACTGGCTGGATATTCTGCTGCTTCCTAATATTGACCTGGAAAACAATGTCAGAGTACATTTTTACAAGGTGAAAATGCGTGGCAACAAAGGCACAAAATACGATGACAACACTAAAGATAAAATGATTATTTTCATGCCCATCATCTCTCTTATCAAGAACTCATACACTGGAATAACAAAATGCAATTTCATTGATTCATTGTTGATTCATATTTAATAAAGCCACCTGTGGTAAACAAGCATATGTCTAACAAACTTTTCCTAAACCCGAGGATCCCACACACCGCAATGTCACGGATCAGCTCCAGCTGTTTGACAGTCAGATCAGCTGGTGTATAGTCTTGCATTGCCAGACCTTCCTCCACAGTGCTGCGGAGGAGGGTCTGGCTAGTCCACACAGCATTCCGGGATGGGAGAAAAATGTGCTCTGGTTTATTGGCATTTCTTTAAACCAATCACAATCGTCTTAGGCGGTGCTAAGCGTAGGATGGAGTAACTGGACAGATAGTCTAGCTAGCTGTCTGGATTTACCCTGCAGAGATCTGAGGAGCAGTTAACCATAGTCCTCACAAATCCACCAGAGTTTAGAATGCCAACACGAAGAAAGCGGAAGTTGACGGACATCCGGCCGAAATGAGGGGACATCTGGCGGAATTTCTGGCGGCACCTGAACAATCCCAGAAATGAAACGTCGTTGATATAGACTAGATGGTGTATAACAATGAGTGGTGGTACCTGGAGAAAGGCATAGCAAAGCTCCCGGTGGCTGTCGTCTGATCTGATGCAGATCCAGCGGACAGTTCATCCAGAAACAACCTGCTGGCTTTGGCCTGCGCAGCTGCTGGATCTGCATGCTGCAGCGGCTGAGGAGTGACGTCATTGCCTTCATCATCAAACACCTGCAAACAGGAGAACAATTAGCTACGTATCTCCAATATGACTGCTATATTAGCTTACTGCTCCAACAAATATAGAAGGAATGGGGCACTGAGGTAATACTTGTAGCCTGTTAGTGTAAGTTACCCGAACAGCTTGTCTCTGAGTTTGAATGGAGCTCTTCTCCAGAACTTTGCTGCCACCGCACAGGCTGAAACTTTTCCTGCTCGGGGAACCGACGATGCTGTTTATGTCTCTTGTACTTTGGTTGACTCCGTGTATGCCTGACACTGAAATATTTATTGTTCGAGAAGAGCTAGGAAACAGCAAAATAAAACATTAGTATTACAGTTGGCAGGGCTCCAGTTCGTTAAATACAGTATTTGCATTATGCAGGGCCTGAAATAGGCCTGTACTCACCAGTACTGAGGCATTTCTGATTTTTGAGGACCTTTACTTCTAATTGTTTTATATTATTATAGTATTATTTATAGGCTGATATTTATACCAAAATATGCTATATATCATTTATTGGGGAAAGCCAATTTTTCTGGTAAATGGTGCTAATTTTGGACCCTGCCTACAACATATACGTATGAATATTTATATATCTAAGACACACGTGATCATCATGTCATGGAACTGCTGAATTAGGGTACTGCATGCGCACCTTTTTTGGTCCAGTTCAGATGCTGGGTGAATACTCGATTCTGATTGGCTCCAGGGTGTCCTAAGTAGTTTCGGTGAAACGCTCTGTTTAACTTTATCGTTCTAAATTAATACGCTAACGCTACATTAAAAGGAAATACCGAGTGCCTCTAGCCCTGACCACACAAGCTGCAAGAAGTAAGGTAACGTTACACTGACCCTCTCTGAACTGACTTTTTTGTCTCACTTAGCTAGCTAGCTGTTCAGCTCACGTCCAACAATAATGTTACACATGGCGTATAATTTGTTGGTGAAAGTATTGATATGTATATATAGCTAGCTTATCTTGTTGTTAAACATGCATTCAAATTACATTTGCTGTTTGTCAACCAAACACAATGTTATTCACTTTGACTCTCGCTAGCATAACGTTCGCTGGTTAACGTGTAGCTCGTAACGTTAGCTGAGCCAAGACTGTATGATACGGGAAGCTCCAGGGCTGCTGCCATATAGCTACCCGTCTCAGGACGTAACGTTATCTTAGGTCCGTCCTGTTTACTGGAGCAGTGAACATTGTTTCCATTGCATTAAAACCTTATGGGATGGAAATTATTGTTCCAGGTAATGCCGTTAGTCAAACCCTCAGGTGTTACCAGGGAAACGGAGTTCTTGTTTGAAAAACTTTTAGTTTTTGACTGCCAAATGATATTAAAATAATGGAGTGACCATGGAACCTTACATAAGCATGTTGACAAAATGAGTGAAGAAATGTCAACTTACGGCCTTAGAACCAGAGTACGTCTTTTCTTTCTTTCTTCTTTTGCCATAGAGGTAGACATGATTGAAGCACTGTTGTGCCTTCCCTTCTAAGTTGCCATAGCAACGGGACGCCGCGCGCCTTTCCTGCTGGGCGGTGCCATATAAAATGCGGTGCCGCGCGATATTACCATTGGGATATTACCAGAGACACGGGGTCTAATTGGTCATATTACGAATCCCACGCCAAGACCCGCCCTTCAATAGCATTCACACACTATTATTGGCCAGGCGTCCATACCCTGACCAATCCCCTAACCCTACGAGGTGAAATGCCTAACCCCAACCAATCAAGCTGCTTCGTAGGGCGGGTCTTGGCGTGGCCATAGTGGGATTCGTAATTTTGCGGGCGGCGCCGGTGCCGCCTGTGTGTTTTTAGACGCCACATAGAAATTAACGATTACCGGTAATAAATACAGCGAAGCATTACGGATAGCAGCTTTAAGGCTAATTGGTACAGTTTAAAGAGAAAGAGAGATAATTGCTTGTAAACCCCACTAACTGGCAGTGGTGCAAGTGGTAGAATCTGTTAAAAAAAAAAAAACACACAGGGACACAGCACGTTAATGAACATCAATATAAAATACAAGATGTAAATGTAAACATGCCCAGAGTTAGCAAGAATGCTAATTTACATAGCTACGTAGTTCCTAGGCAGGTAACAGAAACGGAGCATTACAAGTAACAATATACAGTAGCCTATACAATAACAAAGTATACAATACACAAGTAGAAGAGGACATAGATGTTACTGCAGTGTTTGAGTTAAAATTGAATTGATATTAATGATATATGTTTGCAGTATTCATTCAATAAGTATTAATTAATTTGATACAGATTAGTCACAATGTGATTACCAAAAATAGAAATAATAGTAGGCTAGTTTGTAAAATAATAAGCTGTACTTTGATCTTATTCCTAACTGCCCTGTTTCAGACTGCTGTGGGACTGGATCTGCTCATTGGCAAAAACATGCTGCTCCTGCAGGTGCTTTTATCCTTAAATATCTAAATAAAAAGAAACCAGCGATGTATACTTTATAATAGGTAATGACAGAAGAAGCCCTGGATTCTCAGTCTGACGTATATTTGGACATTGAGGGAGAGCAGAGACGTCCATCAGCCTATATTGACTGAATCTCTGGGATGGCACCTCTGGGAGTTTGTGAGATGAGCCAGGGCACTTAGGATATTAAACTAGATGCCAACTTCAGCGGACTAAAGCTTTTATGTGATGTCATCAATTAAGCAGCCGTGTGTGTATGGTGCATGTCTGGCAGTGAAGTCAGACAGAAGGGCAGCTAAAGGCAGCTTAGGTAAGTACTGCCTTGACTGCCAGTGATGTCAGGCCACTGAACTCCCAGTTTGACGGAGAGTTCAGGAAAAACCCATTGCAGCACCACACAGATATAGATTCTGTGCATAAGACATCATTTGAGAGTTCTACACTAGCCTAGAAATCTAGACGCACCCTAGCTTCCAGCTTGCGAGCTGGAAAAAACAAACTCTAGTCAGGCCAATCGCATTGTGAATAGAGTCCGTGTGCGGGCTTAACATAATGATGACAGAGTTGCGACGGTTCTGCGTGAATTCCCTGCTACTTGAAAACAAAGAAGATGGCTGCTGCTGCTGGCGAACAGAGGTCTTCCGAATCGGCTTTGGCCGCGACTCTGGAAGACTTGGAGTTACTCCTAATTTCCACTGGTTGCGGAACGGCTCCGTGCTCCACCGTCCGTCAATGCCCACCAGGTCCGGATTTGTTGCGGAACGGCTGCGTCCATTACTGACAGCTGAAGTCACGAGGACCCACGAGATCTCGTGAATTCACATAGAATAGAACCACAAAACCAACAACAGTTTGTTTCCATCCAGAGTAGAGGGGAAACTACGGCAAAAGTTTAATCTATCAACTTGCGTTGCTCTGCCTGGTTGTAGCGCTATCCTATTGCGTGCAGAGGGAATTTGAAAGACAACCGTTAATCCCGCCCCTTGGATTGAGCCCTGTCAATGGTGAATTCCCAGACCCTACATCTTGATGTGTGTCTGGCTTGTCAGGCTACGCCTACACATGATCAGAGGTAAAACGGCAAGGTGTGGCACAGAGCATATTGCAGGCAGAGAGGCAAAGCACAGCGCAGGTTTACGTTAGAAATGTTTGCAGAATTTCTGTATCGTGATATTATAGGTATTGTAAGCCATACATCGTGTCTTGTATTGTGAGGTAACCTGTGATTCCCTCCCCTAGTATACGTCATCATTGCTTCTGGCTTTGGTTGCGCCTTGAAAGGTCTGGGGCAACGAGGAGTTTAGCAGCAACTTCAAGCATTGCGCCACACTAAGGGTAGCGCTTCCTCCGACTTGTCTCCACCACTTTCCCCGTAAGAAAACAATGGCACAGCCAGCGCAGAGAGGTTTTTACCGCGGATCATGTGTAGATGGCTTTGAAGCACCGAAAAAGAATTGTCTTTAAAATGTTCCAGGACTTATTTCGTATTCCCTGCTGAAATAATTTGCTTTAAATGTAGGCATTCTTCAGAGAACAGAGAGCATCAGCAGTGTGTGATCCCTGTCAGCTTTACGAGCAGCTGGTTTTATGGGTTAAATGAGGTAATGATGTGAGGTTACAGACGGGGGAGCAGTTAACGACCAGCCAACACTGGGGACAGGGTTTCTACGGAGTTTATATGGCTGATGTTAGGAGACACTTGAGATGAGTTATAGGCAGTCCGGAGCAGTCGTCCAAGTGTCCTTGGGACACCAACACACCAACTCATCACCACCCATAAAAAATAATTAAAGATAATTCTAAAGCCATATATTTGATTTAGTGGGCGTTCTATAGCTTGCTTACGCACCACTATTCTTTTTATAGTTTCGAATGGCTTGCTTTATTGAATATCTAAATGATTAATCGTTGATATTACACCATTTGGATTATAACTGATTGTTTATGTACATGAAATGCCCCCCCCGATACAAGATGCACATAAAAACGGTTGGTTGTAAAAGCGTCTTTGCTCGTGGAGATGCTCAAACAGTTGACCCTCATTAATCATTAATAAGTCCCTTTTCTTCGCTGTGCCGGAGCCCCCGCAGCCTAACGTTTATTTGGTGTCATAACTGTGGATCAAGAGATGCTTAATGTTCTGTTGATACCATTACAGGGGGACCCAGGTGTCGGGGAGTAGGCCTACATACTGCAGATGTGAGAAGAGTTAGTACTACATCCCCCCGATCTGCTCAGAAGTCCATCCTGGCCACACTGATTTCAAATCGCAGATTTTAAACAATACGTTCAATACGTTTACAGTGTTTCCTTTAGGATTGAAACAGAACTGACACTTCGCTGCCAGACAAACAAATATATTTATTCACCTCTATTCACACACACAATGAGGCATACTTTCAGTTGTGATTGAACTGTATTTTTTGAGTTACTATATAGGCCAACTTTGATCTTGACATCTAGGCTAAGCATTCTGTAGCAAATAACAATAAACCCACTATTAATGTATGTAATGTAATTATCTTAATGCAGTGTAACTACTTCAGCATGTAAATAATGCACCTACAATACAAATGTGAGCGAGGGCGTTGAGCAATCGCTATTATATTGAATCAACAGCCACGTGCGATTTTAGCTAGCAGGTGAAGAACACAAACAACGAAAATCACCAGCTAACTTAACTTAAATTTGCAAGACCAGGCTTAAATGAACTGACAACGTAAGTTATACGAATTACAGTTCTCAAGGACGTACACACACCATCTCAACTGGCTTATCATCCGGACAGCGTCTCTTTTTCCTTTCTCCTTTTTTCTGCCAAGTGAAGTATCCGCACTATTCTCAGACATGCACTCTAACAATGCAGCCCTATTTCTGATACCGTGGGGGGCTGCCACGGTCAAATCAACATAGAGGAAACACTGGTTTATGAATATATAATGAACTGGGAGAAAGAATCTAGTGAACTGGATAGTAAATAGGGAGGAATATCAAACATGGATGAAGTTGTTGGTTTTTTGATGGCTTAGCTGTCATCCTGGGAAAAAATATATCATCTATTTACAATTGAATTGTGCTTGACAAATATACTTTATAGACGGTAGCTTAAGGATGTTACATAAATAAATTATTTAATTAAGGAAATGATGGAATAGTAACTTAACCAACTGATTGATCGGCAAATGTTTTTTTGGGGATTTTTGACAATATTTTCAGTTATAGGTTTATATGGTTGGATATTGAGAAACGATAGATTGAAAACACTTTGATGAGGGTTATTTTTCTAATTTAAGATGTAAAGGTATGGACATTTCAAAAAGGGTAAGACCCAAAAAGCATTTTGCTTCCTCCTACTTCCTTTTGGACAAGAGTATTTATTTATTTAGTTTATTTTTTGCTTTTGCTTTTTTCATATATTATTTTTGTGTCTTGTATTTCAAGGTTTTTGGTTTATTTTTTTCTATGTTGTTCGAAATAAACCATTTGTTCATGTCGGCACACAGAAAGTAGGAAAACATTCCAAAAGGTCAGTTTATTAATAATATTGTATATCTAAAAGGGACAGGGATATTTTAATTAAGCAGACCAGTCATTGGGATCTTTGTTGTTGAGTTGTTGTAGCCGCTGTTGGTGTGAGAGGTGATGAGGTTCAAGCTATTTGTGCTGCCCTGATCCTCTGAATGGTGGCTAGAGGAAAGATTAGGAAATAGCAAGAAATGTCATTAGTGGCTAGATGTGCCACTAATTCCCGTACACATTTCCCACAAAATCCTCTTTTGCCAGTCCAGTGTTGGAGCCTCGTGTTGTCCCCACTAGGCCTGGATGAGGGACTGTTCAGGAGACCTGAATTTCCCTACTCTAAGATCACTTACATCAGAACAGCAGTGCTTACAGTTTAGTATGAACCACGCACCTAAAACATAAAAATTAAGTTAATCATGTCAAGTTATTTCGACATCCAGCAGCTTTATGCTGTTTTCTTTGGTCAATTAAGTATTGATTGGGTACAATTTTTTGCTTGTGACACAACACAAAGTGTGCATGACTTATTTCATTCCAGCTAATGCTGTTTGTCTCTATACTCTCGTATACACAAATAAAGTGTAAAGACCGATGAAGGGCAGCCTGCGTCTGAACTCAGACTGTATTTTAGTCAAATGTAAACATGTTGGACAAACTATTGTTTCTCTGTGTAAATCATGCTCAGCAAACCTGAGCTTTTGCCTTGGTTTTAAGTAGCTTTTCTAAATAATAGTTTAATCTTGGCTCAGCATTTGCATAACCATAAACTATTGTAATATTGTTCAGGTTATAATATGAGCGGAAACTGAAATGGGACGGCAGAATGTCCCAGAAATATTGTTCTGCAGTTATTCCCTGAGTTGAGGTTTTACCCGTCTTATCACATTTACTATTAATAGCACATTGATGATCTATGGTCAGTGCAGTGTCTGTGTTAAGTGTAGAAGTGTTTTGCATAACTGACAACTTACTAATGGCCTTCAAATACGGTACTACTACAAATGTGCTGCCATTATTTTGTTACCCCCAGGAAACTCCAGTGTGTTATTCCCAAACTCAAAGTAATTAAAAAAACAAAACATTAATTGATTGGTTTATGGATCAACAGGTCTTGGTCCTGTGTGTCTGGCAGATTAGACTCTTTAACTTCATTCACCGACCAAGAGAAGAAAAATTTAAGTGTTCCTTCGGAAACTGCTACTCCATTCTGTCAATTTAGTGTGAGACATCAAACAATTTTCAAACATGTTATTTCCAGTGTTGTAAAAATGATATTGTCAGTGTTCTGTAGTGTGAGCAGTAGTGTGTGAGCATTTGAATGAGAGGCACCATTCATCTTTTGTTGCCCGTATGAAACCATAGCTTCAGGGACAATTAATACCAGGTAAATGTAAAGGCCGGTGATCAGACGCTCACATCCAGATAACATGTCCAGATATAGATTGCAGGTTAATACCAAATGGAATATGGGCGATGGATGAAAGTATGAAAAGTGTAAAGCAAAACAAATGACCAGGAACAGATATAGATAGGATATAATCACCTAAAGGTCTACAGAAGTTCACACTATAACCCTATCGTTGTTTTCACTTTAAGGACGAATAATACGTACAAAGTGCAATTGCATCCTGTTACCAATGTATCCAGATCATGCTGAACTAGGGCTGGGCAATATATCAATATAAAAAATATATTTTTAAATGCGATATGGAATTAGACCATATCGCATATATCGATATAGTTGAAATTTGATCCTTGCTCCAAGCAAGCTGCTGACTCCTTTTGGATTGGCCTCTTTTATTTTATAAGCTTTTTATTTAAGATATTTTTTTATTTAAATGTGCACCTTATGGAGCTTTGATTTCAATAAAGGTACCCCTGTTGTTATTGAGTATTTATATGTTATACAGTTTACATTTTATTGTTATTTGAACAGCTGAGCATTTAATCATGAACCAGGTGAAGAAACCTGTTTATTATTTATTCATTAGTTTTTGTAACTGTTCACTGAAATAGCCGGTTTCTATGAAACTACTTGTGACATGTCATATTTGGCTTTGACTGAACATTTGCTCTCAATTTGCGGAAAAAATATCGGGATATATATCGTATATCGATATTCAGCCAAAATATATCGGGATATGACTTTTGGTCCATATCGCCCAGCCCTATGCTGAACCTGTCTAGTACAACCTCTGAAACCACAATTTCGAAACCGAGAGAATTGCAGGCAGGCAGTCTGAATACTGTCGGAGTGTGTTTTGAGACTCCTTCATCCACGGCGAAGTACAAAATTCCACACTGTCCCCAACCCTTATTAGCAGGTCAGAAATGTTAAGCAGTTTCCTTGTTGTTTCCCCCCATTGCACAGCAGGTCATTCTAATCCCTGCAGGTTTAAGCTACACTCCACGTAAATAGAGAGGCTTCGAACACATTTGCGTCCCGTCTCAGACCAACAGTACTTTAGTTTTTTTTGTTTGGGTTGCATTCATTGGATGAATAAAGTGTAAATAATACAATTTTGTTAACATTACTGTTACAGACGGCTGACGCTAACCCGGGCTCGTTAAACAACAAAACACAGCTGCTAAAGGTTAACCTAGCCAGTGACGTTAACCCCCATTGTCTTGTTTGCCTTTGCGTTGTGTTTAACGTGAGAATGAGACTAACTTGCCTGGATGAGAGTAGAGGTCGATTTAATCGGATATCATGCCGATTAATAGGCAGGCGCATCTGCGGGCAGCCTATTGTTGTTGTTGTGGAACACGTGTTTGACGCACACTGCCCCTAGACAGCAGATTGGTGAATTAGTGTTACATTTTATCTTTCAAATAGAGGTTTAAAAACAAGCACATAATAATAAATAATAATAATAAATCGGCAGCATTTATCGGCCATCGGCTGACCCTGATTTCTAAAGATCAGCATCGGGCAGATAAAAACCCATACCGGTCGACCTCCTAGATGAAAGTATGTATTTTCATATTATAGAGGGGTTGGTGCTGTGTTAAACTGACTCACCCAGAATCTGCACGGTTCCGCTGCTTACTGCGGTGGGTGACCACGACCCCCTAGCGCTGAATCCAGCCCCACACTTCCTCGTTGTTGTAGTTCAGGTTTTAAAAAGTGTATTTACAAAAAGTTTGTCTTCTGAAAAAAAAACAAAACAAGAAAGGCAAAGTCTTTTCCGTCCGAAACCGTCTTTCTCTCACAAACATCCGCGTGGCAGCGTCTGGTTTGCAGCCTTCAGCCTGCAGCGTGCCGCCTGAAGACAATCTCCCCATGAATCTCCCCCATCAACACCTGCCCTGTTGGCTAAATCACATCACACAAACACCCCCCTTGTGTGACGTGCCTATCACCTATCAGCTCACTACTCCAAAAGACTTGGCGTATCAATTACCATAACTACTGATCATAAACTTTTACTTTCACGATTGGTTGCTGATAAAAAGGAAATGACCATATTTGGATCCGACAGCATTGTAGAGGAGAGAGAGAGAGTTTTCTAACGGTATATGTGATGACAGGGTGCAGACAGCGATGGCGGAGCAGCGTGATGATTTAGAACGCCAACTTTTGTTGAATTTAGGAGAAATCTACCGACGCTAACAGACAAAGTATAGTAAAATAAAGACCTAAATGTGTATTTTTGACTTTTTTTCACCACATGTCTGAAAGAAGACATGTTATTGAACACAAATAGCCAAAAATCTCAAAATTGACCAGTGAAAAAAAAATGTTGTTTTTGCCTGCCGTGTCTCGCCTTAAAAGCTGATAACCCCTCAATAGGTTTGGGTATCGTTTGGATTTTTACGATTCCGATGCCCAACAGATACTTTTAAAACGATTCCGATTCCTAAACCGATTTTTTTTAAAACTGAAAAAGTAACATGTTTACTAGCGATCACGTGCAGTTGAATGGTTAATAAGCTTTTGCTGAGCCCAGAGGGGAAAATATGGCATTTTAAAAGTAGCCTACATTTACGGTAGCTAACTAACGGTAGACTACAGAGAAAGGGTGATATTTTTACGCCCGTTTCGGAGCGACTGAGGGATAATATTTCAGTCGACACATTAAGTGGAACCGAAATGAGGAACCGAAATTTGCGTTCTAATCCGGTCCGATTCCTACCAGTGGCGTTGGAACCGGTTCCATAGTGGAACCGGGTTTTGGTACCCAACCCTACCCCATGTTGGTGTGTGAACTGAGGTCAGTGACCAGGCACATTCGGTCTCTGAGGACTAAGGCAGCTCCTAAAGCCAAACATTTTCAATCACACTTAAGACAAGAAAAATATTTAATCTTGCAAATTGCCCTTCTACACACACACACACACACACACACACACACACACACACACACACACTTTTGTCTTTTGCTCTCCATCTCATTTATTGATTAGTGTTAATTAGTAGGCTGTATTTAGGGCATTTGAGGTGAAGTCATATCCATCCAAATAATGGATCAAATTTATGGTGCTAAACGCGTACCAAATTTCTGTGGTGGATGCCTGGGAAATGAATACCTTCTCATTTGACTCAGGCAGGGTAAGACTAGGCCAGACTGTACTTTAAGTAATGAAATCTAGTCTTTAGTACGGAACTATACGTTTTATCGCAATTAGATTTTGTGCCTTATATAGAAAAAAAAATTGGCCATACTTAATCACCATAATATGGCCAATCGGAGAATTCAATAACTTCAACAAAAAGAGTCAATGAATGTGTTGCCCAGTAAAAACAGTAGTACACAAAAGTTACGTTTGAAAATGTAGACTCACTTTAAAAATGTCAATGTGGGAAAAACCTCCCAGTACTTTTATACTAGTAAAGCAACAGACCAGGATAAGGTTTCACACACTTTTCATCACAACTATATAGGACTTAATTCCTCAGTTCCTCTCCAGTGACCTTTGTCCCATGGGTTTCTACGTATCCGTACAGAGTGAGGGCCCCAAAGTGACTGTTAGTACTTAAAAGCACTAACCAGCCTGATTCCCCACTTAAGACTCTTAACATAGTTTGAGGATCAGGATTGTAAGAAATGCTAATTCTAATTCCAACATTTTAACAATTCGTGCCTAGGGCCTCTATACTCTATACTATACTGTTAAAGGGGCGCTATGTAGTTTCGCTTTTTGCTCGCAGGTTTCTCTATAGAGCTTCACCTACAGCTTCGGAATAGATATCAGGCAACGCTGTCGTAAAAACTCGTTGGCGACTCCCCCCCCTCCCATCTTCTCCCTCTGGTCATGTGCATTTGTTTTCAAAGAAGCCGGCGAACGCACGGAGCCACGTCCACGGAGGTTTTTCTCGATATATTACCCTTCTCTCCAGGGTCCGTAACATTATTCTTTTTTCCAACATCAAGCTGACAAGAAACTCCGTGGCAGATAAAGTTTCCGATCAAAGATACTTGCAAGTGCAGCAGCAACAACGCCAGGTCAGCATCGGATTTATTACACACAGGCCTGAATTACACACACATGCTCAGTACCTATACATTCACTAATGGAGAGAGATGTCAGAGTGAGGTGGCTACCCATGGAAAGGCACCCCCCGAGCAGTTGGGGGTTCGGTGCCTTGCTCAAGAGCACATTGGCGGTACCCAGGAGGTGAACTGGCACCTCTCCAGCTACCAGTCCACCACCATACTTTGGTCCTTATGGGGACTTGAACCAGCGACCCTATTGCGTCAGGGTGGTTGATGGGTAAAACGCAGGACTTTGACCCAGGAGAGCGGGGATTGTGTCCCGCGTGACACGTTTCCTAAACCCAACCGTCGATTTCTTCTCGCAATAACACGCCAAGTGCCGATAACACGCCAAGTGGCGTGTATGTTTACGTCCGCTGTATACAGCGTAGACACAGGCTACACGCGGATAGCTCAAAATGCGTAAAGATAACACGCCACTTGGCTTAAGAAAGTGGGCGTGTATGTTTACGCCAATTCATGATGTCATGTTGCCTGTGGGTCGTATTTCCTGCTACCGCTAGGGGCGCTAATTTAGGAAACGCTTCTGTGGGTCGTATTGGAGGGAAGGAATAAACAACCTACTGTACATCGTCGTATGGTTTGGAGGACTTATTGCAATGTTGTGTTTACACCTTTTTTTTTTTTTTTTTGCCTTTTTGTATTTTCCAAAGGGATTCATCACATGACCTCCAGCACGCACTGGGGTGGTTTTCGACTGTGAAGCAGCAAGTCTTAGACCACGGTTATCTGCTGGAAAATAATGGATCGCTACCTCCAGTTTTGGGAGTGAGTTGCTCAGCTGCCCCAAGTGAAGGAGCAGTTCAAGTGTCTCGCTGTCATGATGCAGGGCTTAAAGTATTCCGGCACCGTGCCGGATCTCCGGCGTGCGGCCGTGAGGAAAAAAACCCAAAAAACTTTCATGTGGTTTAATATTTTCGAGTCAATTGATTTCACATAGCCTATATATCATATAAGAGGAACGCAGCTCTAACTAACACAGGGTTGAAAGTAATGGGGCCTGGTGCCGGATTTCTGGCATATGAATATTTTAGAAAAATAAATTAATTAAAAAGTCCACATGGGATTTGTTTTGATGTGCTGGGTTTAATCAGTCATCGAACTTCCACCTACCAATGAAACGAGTTCGAGCCAATCAGATGCAAAGTAGGGCGGGTCTTTGCGGTGTGGTCTCCTGGTAACGCAGCTAAAAAAATGGATGCAAAGTATATCAAACCTGGAGCATGGATACAGGCAGCTTTAGTTGAGAAAGGACTTAAAAATAAATGGCGCTGGGCATGAATAGAGGACAAGAGGAAAAGGGTGGAGACGGGAAGCCGTCAGGCACTTGGTGCCTCAAACTGAGGGAGCCGGGTTGTGCTTCTGCAGAGCATGTTAAAGGAAGACACGACAGCAGCGGTAAGACCATTGGGTAAGACAGTGCTTGCTAGTGAGGTATATTAACATCCTACTTTATTCTGATCATTCTATAACTTGTATTTAGGCCATATCTGAACTATCTATATGTAGCTAGAAGTGATGAACTTAAGCCTTCTTTCAGAAGACACATCTGGAAAAGTGTTATCAATGGGGCCCTCCAGGACAGAGCCAGTTGGCATGAAGCCATTGGTCAGTTATCGATCCCACCCCAATTCATGGAATATAAACATGTAATCCACACACAAAGAACTTTAGAGGACCACTGGAGAATTGGGAAAACAGGTCCTCTCCGGGCTCTAAATTGATGCTGATTTCTTTGATGTAAATAAACCTTTATAATCAAGAAACGGATTATAATTCGGATTCCTCTCCACACAGCAACGCAGCATCGCTACAAAATACACCACACTAGTCACAAAGCTTCTGTCCGTGCACTGTCATACGAGTACATTACCGGCAACGATTGCTACCGCTGCGACTGCGACTGTTCCTTTACTGACCGACCGTGATACAAACAATATGTGTTTACACGTTCACTGTAGCTATCTGAAGCCCAAACTGCCTTGACAAAGCTGTCTGTTTGGAACAAGCATGACAGATATTTAAACATAACGGCCTTGTCCCAGAGTTTAGACGTCTAGCTATATGATAAGATAAAGAATGCCACGTTTTTAACAAATGTAGCCTAAATAAAGCAGCTAATATCAACATGGACAAAATCATGAATGTATTAATTTGCTTTTTTTGATGATGACCTGGCCAAAGTAGTCAAGTTTAGTTTTCACAATGATTCATTGTATGATTATGATATTATTGCAATATGTAAATCCACATTGACTCTTAATTTAACATATGGTTGGAAGAAGTAAAAATTGATCCAAAACTTTTGAGTTTTTAAAAATTATGACTTTTATTATTGTGTAATGTCAGAAGGACTTTAACTGTTTTGCCAGTCAAATTAACTTTAATGAGTGCATATTGAAATATTACACTGTTGGTTGGCAAAAAATGCATCTCAAAATGCATCAAATTGATGCTTTAAAATATGGAATATTTAAACTTTTCTCCCCAGAGAGGTAATAGCCTTCTCTCCTTTTTCACCCCTGACCCTTTTTCATGCCTGAGTTATTTAAACATAATAGCCTTGTCTAGGAGTTTATGAAAAGCTAAACAATGCAAATTTGTGATTGTGATGTATGATGTAATGATGTACTTCTACTCCGCTACATTTCAGAGAGAAATATTGTACTATTTACTCCACTACATTCATCTGACAGCTTTAGTTACTAGTTACTTTACAAATTAAGATTTTTGCACATAAAACGCATGTGGTTAATTCATATGTTTTATTATAAATTAAACTACCCAACAATATACAGGCCTACATACAGCTGATTAGCTGGTTGATTGACAGAACTGTTTGGATCGTTTCCAGTTTATAAAATGGGAGGATTTTTCTGCATTCAGCATTTTTACTGTTAATACTTTTAAGTACATTTTCCTGATAATTGTTACATACTTTTAGTTAAAGGTCCAGTGTGTAACATGTTGTTCATTATCAAAATAGGTGTTGCCTGTTCCCAAACTTGTCCTTTTTCATGAATATGGACCACCACCATCAATTCCAAGTATTCCTTTTGGCTTGAAATTTTACATTTACAGGCGCTCCATATTCATGCTCCATCTTGAAATACGGTAGCCGGTAAGGGACATACAGGACATACTGCTCCGCTTTTCGCGTTTTCGCTGTCACATGATAAACTCACAAGTGCTGCTAATGCTGCTAATGGGTATCGTAGCTTCCCGGCCCCGGCAAGTTTGAAGAAGGAAACATGGAGAACCAAACTTATTCAAAATCCAAATTTCAGGAACAGGAGTCCAGAAAAAGAAAAATGATATGGAAAAGAGCAAGAAAAAAGAGCTGCCTTCCAAAGATGGAAACACCTGATGAAGGTAAAGGGGAATTGAAAGAGACGCCGAAAGGCTACCGCAGCTGTAATACGTACTTTGAACTGCATGGCGCGAGAGAGTTGATTGCGATATATGATCTCAACGCTAGATGGGAGAAATTCCTACACATTGGACCTTTAGGTAACATTTTCAATGCAGGACTTTTACTTGTAACAGAGTATTTCTACAGTGTGGTATTAGTACTTTAATTTAAGTAAATGATCTGAATACTTCATCCACTGCTGATAATTACAGATCGTACTCTCACCCCAAGATTAGGCTACATATTCAGGATCATCTTTGATTTTTGTCTGTCCACTGGAGTTACTCGTTACTTTGCAGATTCAGATGTGACATTCAACATTAAGTGAATTTGGCTGTAGTCAGGTAAAATCTCAACCTTTCCAAAACCTCTGACAATACCATTAGTCTGCTTTACTGACATTTTTGTAGCCTATTTTCTTCCTGTTTTTTTCTTCTTCAACTCACTGGAAAAACTCTCCTAGAAATCTAGACGTGCCTTAGAAGCAGCAAATGTAATTTGTGGGTCTGGCTTATCAGGCTACTGAAAAACATGAACATGCCCCAAACTGGAGATATAATGTTTTCATCCTTGAGCTCAACTCGTCAATATTAGCAGCTACCATTGAGTACACTGTGGTGTGCCCTTCTTTCCTAGGTTTGAGGGAAGTATATGTTCTACTGATGAATATTTTACAGGCTGATTATCTTTAGACTCCATATTAACACAGATGCTGAATACTTTATTAATCCGCAAGGGGCAATTCATTTTTACAGTCTGTCGCGTCCATGTAGATAACATAAATACATAACTAACGACAACAATCATGCCAGTGACAACAGGGACGCATCAACAGCTTGTGTTTAGTAGCCTGATAGCTGAAGGAAAGAACACATTTGCATAACAATTATATGTGCCTGCCAGGCACATAATGCCAGGCAGGCACATATAATAAGCCAACAGTTAACTAAAAGTCAAAAATATTCAGTCAAGATCACATTAAATAATAATACTTCATAATTTCATAAAAAGTTAATTGAATAAATAAAGAATAGGCCTATATAGAAGGGGTGTGAGTGTGTGTGTGTGTGTGTGTGTGTGTGTGTGTGTGTGTGTGAGAGAGTGAGAGAAAGAGAGAGAGAGAACGAGAGAGAGAGAGAGATGGACAGTCAGTCAGACGGACCTATAGGGTAGTTATGGCACCTGCACCGCTCCTATTGAAGTGGGTGAGCTAGCGGGATCCAAGGCTGCAGGACTGTCCAGGTAGACCAAAAGATGGTCCTGATGAGAGTGATGCTGTCGGCGACCCTCTTCCTGCTGCTGACGTCCGTCGGCTCGGGCTGCGGACCGGGCAGGGGACACGGGAAGCGGAGGCACCCCAAGAAGCTGACGCCGCTGGCGCTCAAACAGTTCATCCCCAACGTGGCGGAGAAAACCCTGGGGGCCAGCGGCAAGTGCGAGGGCAAGATCACGCGCAACTCGGACAGGTTCAAGGACCTGACTCCCAGCTACAACCCCGATATTATTTTTAAGGATGAGGAAAACACCAACGCGGACCGACTCATGACACAAGTAAGTGACAATAGGCTACCTGTTTCAGTTTTTATTTTGTTGGAATTGATTTCGCCGCTATGGGAAGATGAATGTGGGACGTGAAGCGGCACGAGAGCGCATCACTCTCTCTCTCTCTCTCTCTCTCTCTCTCTCTCTCTCTCTCTCTCTCTCTCTCTCTTGCCGGTGAACCGTGATGTCTGGTGTACAGCGCGTTTAGAGTTTAAATTTGTGTGTGTGTGTGTGTGTGTGTGTGTGTGTGTGATGTGATGTGATGAGATTACAGCTTCTTTCGTTTTGCGGGGGACTCGGAAGTGAAAGATATGTTGGTCTGTCAGCAGCCAGGTCCAAATCGGCAGATTTCTCAGATTTGTTGGATCGCCGTGACATTATATGACAACATTCAGGTTTCAGTAGACTTAGCTGCTCTTGTCTTTACATGCGACAGACAAAATAAAAGATGGATATTGGTTAAGGTTTCACCCCAAATACCCTAAATTATTACAACCTTGTAATTAACGCTGATCAATGAGAGAGAGAGAGAGAGAGAGAGAGAGAGAGTTGAACAGTAGGCTAAATATAAAATGATTGGAGTCTTACATTAATCTTTCGTCACTTTATTTATTTTCTTCTTGGAAATGAACTTTCTTAGGTTTGCTGACATGCAGGTCAGGGAACTGACATCTCTACATTGTCTTTGGCTGTGAATGTCAGTCCAATCCATAGACTGGTGAACTGTGGCTGTGCAATATCATGGGTACCAACATTCAAAAAGAAGATGTAGCCAAAATGACCACACACCAAAGCTAAATGCCCACATCAAAGCCATGACCAAATAGTATTCATACAAATCAGCATGTTTTCAAAATAATAATAATAATAGCCTATGTTTACAGTGAGAGAGCTGATGGGTCATTACACTTTATGACAACTTGTCACCGAGTTAGTTGCTGATATCTGTGATGTCGATGATCTGAACATGACATGTCTCTTCCCTTTTCAGAGGTGTAAAGACAAACTGAACTCTTTGGCTATTTCAGTCATGAATCAGTGGCCCGGTGTTAAACTTCGAGTCACGGAAGGCTGGGATGAGGACGGCCATCATTCTGACGAGTCTCTACACTATGAGGGCAGGGCGGTGGACATCACCACCTCAGACCGGGACAAGAGCAAGTACGGCATGCTGTCCAGGCTGGCTGTGGAGGCGGGCTTCGACTGGGTATACTATGAGTCCAAAGCCCACATCCACTGCTCTGTGAAAGCAGGTGGGTGGACAAAATCTGTCATAACATATAATATTTATACACACAGTCCCATTAGCGTGACTTACAGCTCTTTTACACTGAGTGCAATTTTTTTTAAAACATATCACTGAATGAAACAATGTAAAGGGCAAAGTATTCAGTCTGATAGTGTGCACCAGCAACCCTGTTTGCACAAAAGTTGCTGATACCAGTATTGGAAATGCCTCCGACACTGCCTAAAATAGTGGTATCGGTATCGGCATCAGCGAGTATGCCAAACTATGAACTGATCCCATGCCACCTAATATGAAGCCCTGAAAATAATCAACCTTAAAGTAGTTTATTCAGGCTATGTTTGTTTTTCATTATGACTGTTTAAGTAGACAGTAAAAGTTGTCCAACCCAATGGAGAGTTATATGTTTTATGTTTATGGTTTAACCTGAGTCAGGCCCCACAGCAATGATATAAACCATATCACACAGGGTTAATAGTATACAGCTTTAAAACATAATAAAATACACTACTGGTCAATAGTTTGAAGTCACTTAGAAATTTCCATTCCACTCCATTCCAGACAGAATACCAGCTGAGATCAGTTGCATTGTTATTTTAATCAGGGCAGCAGTTTTCAGATTACATTATGTGCTTACATAATTGCAAAAGGGTTCTCGACTGTTGTAGAAAGAAGTGGCTGATCTTTAATGCAATATCTACATTGGCCATTATCAGCAACCATTCATCCAATGTTCCAAAGGCACATTCTGTTTGCTAATCTGATAGCATTTTAAAAGGCTAACCGAGAAAACATTGGAGAACCCTTTTGCAATTATGTAAACACATAATGTAATCTGAAAACTGCTGCCCTTGTTAAACAAAACATTGCAACTGATCTCAGCTGGTATTCTGTCTGTAATGGAGTGGAATGGAAATTTCTAAGTGACCCCAAACTTTTGACCGGTATATATACAGTATACTGAATATAATTATTTTACGCACTTGTATTGGATCAGGACTCTGTGTCGGCCGATATGCAAGTTCATGTATCGAAACATCTCTAATTTGCACAATACATGTTTCCCTCTGCTCTCCATGAGGACAGGTTTTTCGCCCCTCCGAGTGTGGCCATTTAGTACACATATAAGCACTTTTGCTCATAAACATGGTCGGACTACACTTTGTATTAGGTTGTTTTAGGTTTTTACCTCAGCATTTATAGTAACCCACTCATTAATTCAGCATGTTTATAGTTCTTACTAAACCTATTCATCAACTCTAGTGTGTTGCTGTTGCCACTTGCAGAAAACTCGGTGGCAGCTAAGTCTGGAGGTTGCTTCCCTGGTTCGTCCATCGTGATCCTGTCAGATGGAAGGACTAAACCATTGAAGGAGCTCCAGGTGGGGGACAAGGTGCTGGCCACTGACCAACAAGGAAATCTTGTTCCTAGTGACTTTCTAATGTTTATGGATCAGGACGAGCAGATTATGAGAGAGTTCCACGTCCTGGAGACTGAAGAGCCACGCTGCAGACTGACACTGACTGCAGCTCACCTCGTCTTTGTTATGAGCAACAACAACGGCACCAACAGCAGCGACATTAGGGCCGTGTTCTCCAGTAATGTAAAATTAGGACAGTGGCTTCTTGTTGTTGGGAATGACCGTCCGGACCACCTCATCCCTGCAAGAGTGACAAGAATTCATGTGGAGAAATATCGAGGGTCTTATGCACCCGTAACATCTCACGGAACCATCATAGTTGACTGGGTTTTGGCATCTTGCTACGCGGTGGTTGAGGATCATGACCTTGCACACTGGGTTTTTGTGCCAGTCCGGCTATGGCGCTCATTCTTGTCCCTGGTCGGGATGGTGAAAGAGCTCAGCAGTGTGTACCAAACGGAGGGCATCCACTGGTACCCAGAGCTCCTCTACCATGTGGGAAGTTGGGTTCTGGACAGCAGCTCTTTTCACCCACAAACAGGGCTTTAAATTGACACCCGCCAACCTGCCAAATGTGGGTAGAAATGAACTTTGGCGGGGAAAGTTACTAGCCAATACATTCAAGCCATTGCCAAAGGAGTTGTTACAAAGCTAATTAAGACTATCAGCTCCACACAACTTTCTCTGGATTTCTCAGCATGGTTGTGTTCAGAATATTGTGGCGTACGGCGACTTTTGCGCGCAGAAACTCAAGTCAAGATAATTACCATCAGGTTTTTTTTTACTCCTCCATATCATCCTTGGCTACTAGCAACTACGTGGAGGAGGAGGGGTGGGGGCGGTGTGCGATCACGAAAGGCTTGTATCATGTGGACGAGCCGACTTACTTAGAATTCCTCATGGGGGCGACAGAAACTACGCATTATAGCTTTAAAGAAATTTCCAGTAAACTTATTTGTGTGTAAACGGTAGTAGGTCAGTTAAGATGTAAACGGGCAAGAGTTATTTTATATGATGATGATGATGATGATTTTAGACAATAGCCCCAAGAAATTAAAGAACACCTTTAGGCTACAAAATAAAAAAACATTAACATGTCAAAATCAGTAAATAGCTGAATTGCTGATTCTTAAAAATGCTCAAAAAAGTACAGACAAAATAACTTTGTCTGTCTATTACAGAATCACATCCATAATCTGGCAATGAGTGAAACAATTAGCTACATACTGTAGGAATTTGTCAAATATTTTACAACCCTATATAAATGGTATTTAAAACACATTTGAAGTAACAAAATGGCATGCTTGCAGTTTCTTTGCTTCCTGTCTTCATGCTAAGCTAGGCTAAACACACACACAGTCACACATATATGGGAGATGGTTAAATGATTTTTTTTTTCCTGCATTACTGACAGAATGGTTGTTAATGACCTATGTGCTATATGAGAATGTTAAATTTGTTAACGTGTTTGTGTCTAAGAACCGTGCTGAATGATGTATTATTATATGAATCATGTATTTATGAATGCAGAGTTAATGTGATTGTTATGACTGACTGTTACAGCCAATTATATTTACATGGATGATATGTTGGAATCAATAAATGATATTTTTTATACATCATATTCATACACATCATATTTGTTGTAATAAGTGGCCTCAAGCAATCATTGCTTCATTTAGGTACTAAAGCCTTGCGGGCAGACAGCCCACGGTTCAATCTCCCTAACTGTATTATTGACTCAAGGGCTATATAACACTTTAATATAATTTCAGCATATTTAATGTACTGTAGGTTTACACAGATAAATACAATGTTGATTGCATTCGAGCAAAGTTTGAACTTTGTTTGTATGGAGCACTGAGGAGTGTCTTATGCAAACGTTCCTCAAAGGTGAGCTGTTGCAGGAAGAGATCTGTTCATTGTTAAAGCCGTGTATCGCTAACCTGACTCCGCCAGACGGATTGCTTTGCATTTGCTCGGCATATCCATCTGGGAACTTTCCGTTGGACAACTTTTGAACCATCTGTCTATCACCTACAGTACAGGCCAAAAGTTTGGACACACCTTCTCATTCAATGTGTTTCTTAATTTTCATGACTATTTACATTGTAGATTCTCACTGAAGGCATCAAAACTATGAATGAACACATATGGAATTATGTACTTAACAAAAAAGTGTGAAATAACTGAAAACATGTCTTATATTTTAGATTCTTCAAAGTAGCCACCCTTTGCTTTTTTTGATAACTCTGCAAACCCTTGGTGTTCTCTCAATGAGCTTCATGAGGTAGTCACCTGAAATGGTTTTACCTTCACAGGTGTGCTTTGTCAGGGTTAATTAGTGGAATTATTTCCCTTATTAATAAAAAAGCGAAGGGTGGCTACTTTGAAGAATCTAAAATATAAGACATGTTTTCAGTTATTTCACACTTTTTTGTTAAGTACATAATTCCATATGTGTTCATTCATAGTTTTGATGCCTTCAGTGAGAATCTACAATGTAAATAGTCATGAAAATAAAAAGGAAACGCATTGAATGAGAAGGTGTGTCCAAACTTTTGGCCTGTACTTTATGTTGGTGATAGACGGGCCAAATCAACCAATCAGATCCACGAAGCGTATGAAAATACAACCACAAGCCCGCCCCTGCTGCTGCAGGCAAAGCATAGCTCGTTAGCTCAGCAAGCAAGCAACATGTCGTTAAAGGAGATTTGCCGTTTGTGTAACGAGAATTTAGGAATAAAAGGCACCATTTCAGGTTCCCGGACCATATTCCAAAAGAAGGATCCAAGAGAAAAAAGCATTAGCGAGCGGCTAACAGAATTAGGGCTACCGCTGGCTGAAAATACTGGTTAGCTGATTGGATAAACCATCTGTCTATCACCACCTAACCCACCTCAAAACCAACGCTGATTGGCCCAGTCGTTTGACGAATGGCTCCAAATTTTCTCTATCTCAAGATGCCAGACTGAACAGCGAGTGGAAAACTGGAGCTCACGAGATCAGGACGATCTCACGAGGCTAGTGTATCGCTGGTTGGAGCCATAAAGGAGCTGAGATTTTCCAGAGCTGGCATTTGCTTCACTTGAACTAAAACTGCAAAACATTTGAACTCGAGACTTTCATCAAATTAGCCTGGGAAAACCCTGACGAACTTCCGGCAAATTTGAGATTTTAGTCTGGCCAAGAGCCCATTCAAGCCCATTTCCAATTTTTCCAAATCGAGGCACCAGTCACAACCATTGAGGCGGGCTTTACACGATGACGATAGTTTCCATTCAACATTCAACATGACGGCCACCTGAAGCGCAGCAACCCGTTAATGCCGCTGTCGCTGCTACGTCACCCGGATCGTTGGTCTGATTGGTTGAAGGACTATCCAATTGCTCCCAGAGGCATTTGAGCGGCATCCGTTGGTGACACTCCTTTCGAAATGGGCTGTGAATGTACTGTAGGAAAAGATGTGACCGATTCTACTCCGGCTCAAAAGGCCAGAGTCTTTTTGACTCCACCGGTCACTTCTCGAGGTTTTCCCCTTTAATTATGTGTTTGTTGAAAAGCAGACCAGGAAATGAATACTCAGGATTCGTTCAGTTAAACTTTAACAATCCTTTGTAAAATGATATTGCAAACAGATATTTCATATGCATATGGATCAGCTGCTCCTTCAAGACTTTCTCACCCTAGCCACCAACAAAGTCTCTCCGGGTCTGACACTGGACCTTCCTTTTCCCTATTCTTTTATTCATCTTCAGGTTCCTCCTCCTGTCATTGCGTCTGGGCCGCCAATTGGTTGGCTATCACTCAGACTTTCTGTCTCCGAGAAGATAGCGAAGTTGCGCGCTAGCCTTGGGATCGCTCTCATTCTCTTCTTCTCTTCTTCTCTCATGGCCTAAAGATTGTCTGTTCCTTTAAGATATTTCATTAGGTGCATTCTGTTCCAATTGTCTATTAAACAAATCAGGAGCACTTTTGCTCCACTAAATTTGAACCCGTCTTATCTCACACATGCCAGACAGGAGGAGTCAGCGAGGCCATCCCAGGCTACAGGACATTCTTATTCTGAACCCAATATATTTCTACAGTACCTTCCCCAGACCCACTCTCAGTTACAACTGAGAAGGGTCTGGTGTCAACCAGGCCCTTCGTCAAATATAAATACAAGATTTATGGAAAACAAAATCCCTTTCTGTTTCTGTGTTTAGGTGTTCATGATATAAAAAGGTCAACAGTTGCATTCAAAACCTTGAATCAAGCCAGTCTTTTCAATATACACCACACCCGTTTCCACCTAGTTTTTCTGACATTTTTCACTCCTGTTCCTACCGTACAGGCCAAAAGTTTGGACACACCTCATTCAATGCGTTTCCTTTTGATTTTCATGACTATTTACATTGTAGATTCTCACTGAAGGCATCAAAACTATGAATGAACACATATGGAATTATGTACTTAACAAAAAAGTGTGAAATAACTGAAAACATGTCTTATATTTTAGATTCTTCAAAGTAGCCACCCTTTGCTTTTTTATTAATAAGGGAAAAAATTCCACTAATTAACCCTGACAAAGCACACCTGTGAAGGTAAAACCATTTCAGGTGACTACCTCATGAAGCTCATTGGGAGAACACCAAGGGTTTGCAGAGTTATCAAAAAAGCAAAGGGTGGCTACTTTGAGGAATCTAAAATATAAGACATGTTTTCAGTTATTTCACACTTTTTTGTTAAGTACATAATTCCATATGTGTTCATTCATAATTTTGATGCCTTCAGTGAGAATCTTACAATGTAAATAGTCATGAAAATAAAGAAACACATTGAATGAGAAGATGTGTCCAAACTTTTGGCCTGTACTGTACATATTTAATCATTTGATACGCATCATATTTGGACAACTCCAGAAACAACTGTTGCCTTTGTTTTTGATATTCCTTACCTTCTTTTCTGAAACCTAACCAACTACTTGTGTTGCCAAAGCAGGTTCTGCACTTAAGGGGCTTGCGCAGGTGAACTGAGTGCTCGTGTTGCTGGACATTCGTAGAATAACGAAAAAGAAATTGTGCATAACTTTTTGTGAGATATCATACGAACTGGTGTATGAGGATACATTGAAGTCTGACACTGTGGCCCCCCTCAACAGAGGCAGGGCTAGAGGGGGGGCACGGGGTGGCACCTGCCCCTCCTGAAATATGATTGTATCCCCCCCCCCCCCCGGTGCCTTTCCCAATCCATTGGGTTAGAGTGCTGTCAATCTGACAATTGTGATTTCCATTGGATCAGAGTACTGTCCCTTGGCTGCCTGTTCTGCCAATCTTCCCAGCCCTTGTCACGTGACCAATGAATGTTTCCATGATGACTATCCAAAATTCTGATACCATGGAACCAGACCTGCGTGAAGCTGGCCCCCCATGTCATCCAAAAATTATTAAAAACACTGCTATTTGTTTGTGCCGGTTTGTGCCGTAAAAATGATTGTTTGTGCTGTTAAGGGTTTTAAATAATTCAACTTTACATTTTCTGGCCAGTGACATCACCCAGCCCTACATTAATGTCCGAATCTCTCAATTGTTTGTGCTACGTTTGTGCTGATTTGTGCCGTTAATGGGAGTGATGGCTGGTGTCCGAAGCCTTTGCAGCGCAAACAGTAGCTGTGTAACCATTAAAGCCTGATGACGTAAAAACTGAAGTAGCACAAATGTTTCTTTTAACAGCACAAATCAGCACAAACGATTGAGACCGTTTTGTTGGAGATTTGGACATTAATGGGGGGCTGGGTGACGTCACTGGCCAGAAAATGTAACGGCACAAACGATAATTTTTACGGCACAAACCAACACAAACGAATAGCAGTTTTTTATATTTTTTGGATGATATGGGGTGCCAGCTTCACGCAGGTACAATTTGTTTAAAATCAAAACAAGTGAAACTAATAATGAATGTGATGTTTTATTTAGCAGAATTGCATTATGTTGTTCTATCCAATATTTCTAAGCAGATTTTCCATTCTGTATTCTGATAAAAATATCCCCAGGTCCCCCCTTGACTGATTATTGGTCCCCCCCTTTGCCACCCCACTTGACTCACCACTGGAAACGCCTCTGCCCCACAACTGCCAAATCAGAGGCCAAAGATAAATAACTGACTTCCTGTTATTACCCTAACTCTCACCGAGTATCCGATCTTTGCCACAGGTCTTTCCCCTCTGATCTACAGCAGTCCTTGTAGTGTGCTGTGATAACCACTAGATGACGATGTTTACTTTTGATAATACATGTGCTGAGGCTGGTCCTGATCATAAGCTATGGATTCATCTTGCCAACTGATATCTTCCAGGTGGCGTGGTGCATTTCACCATCATCATCCTCCCTACGCGGAACTTCCCGCTATTATACATCAGCAGTCACTGTGCTGCATACAGTTATAATTATAAACACGTGGAATACACATTCATTCCTATGCATTACTTTTCCTAGCTACAGTATATGTACAAATTGTTCATGAAAGATAGCCGGCTCCGAACTATCAATTCTAGCGTCAATCATGCAGCTTATAAAAGCTGACATTCTTCTTTAATCTTAATGTTTAGCTATACATTTTAACTGAACATAACAAAAAATTCAAAAAAAGTATTTTTTTGCAGGATACGATTGAAGGGTGAAGAAAATTACGTTTTTATTACAAGGTGAAGTTAGTATAGGCAGAATTTGCAGTGATAAAAAAAATCTGCATGTTACAGTTCGTACTATTTCACAATGTTTGATCAGACCGGCTTGTTACATTTAACAGTCGTTGCATTTCACAGGCCCTCTAATCCATTATCTCCAGTCTAATAATCTGACCTGCATTCTAACACTACGGTGGTTGCTAAAGAGCTCCGTTTTCACACTAGATTGCTCTCTGATGGTATCAGCCGTCAGTGCTCTTCCCGGTCCTTAACAGGCCTCGGAGGAAACATGTGGAGCTAACTTTGACCCAGCTGAGAGGATCTTCCTGCCATCAGCAGGTTTCTCTCTACAGGACGCTGGCAGCTGATGGAAAAAGACCTTCAAGTGACACAGAACCACGCAGTCGGGCCAGATCCCATCTCAGCACTCTCCATCCTCCCATAACCCCAAAGCTCTTCTCCTTGCCTGACTTTCCTCTTTTGCTTCCTCTGTTTGTCCACTCCCCTCCTCTTTATTTGGCTCTGTTCCCTCGCTCTTGCTCCCTCCATCCCCACTCTTACTCTGCAGTACCACCAGGATTTATTTTTAAAGAAAGAGAAAAAGCTTTAGGATGGTGATAAGTGTTAAATATACATACATACACACACACACACATATATATATATATATATATATATATGTATATATATATATATATATATATATATATATATATATATATATATGTTTGTATTATATATAGTATATCTTTTTTACCTTTCAAAAGCAACAATTTAAAGGTCCAGGTAGGAATTTCTCCCATCTAACATTGAGATAATACTGTATATCGCAATCAACTCTCTCGCACCACGCAGTTCAAAGTAGGTATTACAGCTACGGTAGCCTTCACGCTTCAAAAAGCCGGTCTCTTGCTCTTTTCAATATCCTTTTTCTTTTTCTGGGCAAAGAAAAAGAAGACTCCTATTCCTGAAATTTGGATTTTGAATACGTGTGGTCCTCCATGTTTCCTTCTTCAAACTTGCCGGGGCCGGAAAGCTACGATACCCGTTAGCAGCATTAGCAGCACCTGTGAGTTTATCATGTGACAGCGAAAACGCGAAAGGCGGAGCAGTATGTCCTGTATGTCCCCCCAGCGTCTACCCCAGGTCATGCGAATGCAAATGTAAAATTTCAAGCCAAAAGGAATACTTGGAATTGATGGTGGTGGTAAATATTCATGACAAAGGACAAGTTTGTGAACGGGCAACACCGATTTTGATAATGAACTAAACACACTGGACCTTTAAAGGAATCTGCCTTTTGAGGTTTGCAACTGTCTCGGGATGCAGAGTATTGATGGAGCACTGGATGAATAGTTTACATATAGGTAGAACACTGTCGAGGAGAAAATATGAAGGTAAAAAATGTACCTGACCATGTTTAAGCAGTGCTCTTCAGCAGATAACGGTTCTAACGGACCATTGTTTTGTTTGCATCTGCCACTGAACTAAATCTTACATTTGTAACTATTGTAGTTGCTACCATTATTGTTGCTCTGGAAGTCCGGTGAGGCTAACGCATCCTCATACCTAAACAACATTATAGGTGGATTTCCAAAGACTCCCAAATCCCGACGTGGTGGCGGTTTAATCAAGTGACCGTTCTGTTTGAAATGATGGGCACAGTTTTAAACACGTAGTACACGTTGGGATACAAAACTAGTTAAGTTTAGGCACCAAAAATACTTACATCAGGGATTGGTTTAAAAGGAGTCACGTAAAACTACTAAAATGAGGAAGTCACGGATGTTATTGTGTCCATCCGTCCATCCATCGTCATCCGCTTATCATCCTTCTTTTCGTTTCACAAGGGACATGAGCCCCGGCCTTCTGAGTAAAAGTCCTGTGTTTGTTTTGTGAGGCCTCTGGTGATTCCCACCCCTACCTGGCTCTTAATGCAGAATTTGGTGCTCTTATACTTTGTCACCTCACTTCTTCGTTTGCTTTCGCATTAATTACTACAGGCACAGGAGGTCGCCGCCTAGCAAAAAACGCAATTGTAATCGTTACGAGCTCTTTGAATAATCGACCCATACAGTCGTTTTCTGGGTGAGGACGGGCTGGGAAGGCAGCTAAACATCTAGAAAACAATCTGAAGACACTATGGTGGACAGAACTGTAAACACCATGTGGCCACTATGTCTATAATTTGAGAATGTCTTTGTCCAGTTACTGTAATATAAAAGATGATTCATTAATAAGAAAATAACTAAGGTTGGCTTGGTCTCCTTAAAGGTTACTTCAGTACTACCTTTGTTTGTTGGAGCTTCTTAGCAAAGATAATCTGTGGTCAAGGCGGCATGTGGACCTTGAAAGTGTGTGTGTGTGTGTGTGTGTGTGTGTGTGTGTGTGTGTGTGTGTGTGTGTGTGTGTGTGTGTGTGTGTGTGTGTGTGTGTGTGTGTGTGTGTATGTGTGTTCCTGTGACCTTGAAAAGCTGCATATGGCCTGCCATTTTTTTACTGTGATCCCCCACAGGTTTAATGAGCAACCCAAGACTATATACACACACACACTTCACACAATTCAGGTGTTGCAGCAGCATAAAGACAGAAAAGTAAGTACAGTTAAATTAAAATAAATAAAATCATAAGAAATGAGAATAAATGAATAGGAAGTGGAATAAAATAAAATAAGGGTTGGCCTTTTAAACGACCGGGACCTCAGGGTACCCGGTACCCCACTCACAGTAACATTTTCTCGGCTAAATTGAACTGTTCCCTTCCCTTAAGCTCTCAGGTATCATTGGTAAGGAAAATGTAATTTTCACTCATCTGCTGTCTATCACAATAAACACCTGAAAAGCAAATCCCCCCCTGGGAATAAGAAGGCCTTTCTTTATTTCCTGCCATGAAGCACAGACTCCACTCCTGCACAATATATACACGTAAAAGCCACATTTGCCACACGTAGGCCTATTGTTTACCTGAAGGAACCAAATTAGGGGAACTAATTGAGAGAGCCAGAGCCAGAAATCTAAAAAATGATTGTAATTTAAGAGGGGGGTGGTGGCAACAGAGCAATATGAAGAGATAAAGAATCAGACAGAGGCAAAGAGAGACAGAGCGAAGGAGATAACATTGTTTGAGGTTCAGTTCACAGACAGAGCAGACAGCCGGTGGAGGTCCCCGGGCAACGAGGCGTCATCCTGCTCGGGCATGTCAAAAGAAAACACATTGATTCTGTTGTCGACTGTCTTTAATCCCTACACATAAGCTACGGACACACACACACACACACACACACACACACACACACACACACACACACACACACACACACACACACACACACACACACACACACACACACACACACACACACACAGCAGCATTTCCCACACAGGCTTTTTTCCTTTGTGGGGGCAGAAAGGCTGAAGTCAGAGCAATTAGACACCAAAGCTCTAAAAACAATCAAAAACAGAACTGAAGCTGTTCTACTGTAAGAATGCAAAGAAACAGAATATGATGCAATACATTCTGTGATTAAAAATAGTTTGAGACTATTTCCCGTCTAATTTGTAGGCAACCAAACTAATCTTGAAACATTTGTGGTATAAGTCTGGCATAATTATCATGTTTTTTTTCTATTGTCAATGAGCTCCATGAATAGACCAGAACCAACAACACATGGTGGCATCTAAGCGTCACATCAACACTAGTCTGGATCAACGGATGTACATTTCCAGGATAACTGCCTGACATCGAGCCGGGTGTCCCTCCATTTCCGCTCTCTCTGTGTGTCGGCGTTCTCCAACTCCCATCGGTTCGGGAAACAAACAGCAAACTTCAAGCTAGCGAGCTACACGCTGAACAATGTCAAGTTTTGAAGAAAATATGGATCGTGCAACAAGGCAGGCCTTGTATACCCACAGTATACCCACTAAGAAAGCTCCAGGATTTCCATATACCCACTTAAAAATGCCCAATGACCCACCACAACATACTTTCCATTATATTTGTAACTGTCATCTGTGTTTTTCTTCTTTACATAGGCTAAATAAAGGGATTTACACTGTAAATTGGTGCATAAAAGTGTATCCGAATACAGGAAATGAAGTTGTTGATGCTCAAAACTTCCCTGGGGAGGATGTGGTGGAAGTTTTCCTTGAAGCAACAGCGTTAGTGATATTCATGATAAAATCAAAACGAATAACGACTGTTTGAGAATTAAACCAAAGTTTGGTCTTTGAGTATTTATTTACATTTGCAAATGGAGAAACACAGTTTCAAAGGTACAGGCAGCACAACTGAAAATGTCTTTCTAACCTAAAATCTAAACATCCACACATCATATAGTGAAGAAACTCTGTTAAGCCACCCCTCTCCAAATATCTTTAGCATGGCCATAGTTGAAAAGAGGACATAATTAACAGTCAAACCATTGTCTCACCTTCCCCTTTGCTCTCTGTTCTTAACATTAGCCTAAACAACAGTTTATCTCAGGAGACAGAAACCTACGTAGTTCTCACTGTCGTAAACAGTCATCGGCCTTCTCCACTTCTATCTAAGCAAAAAGACAACAAAAATGAGAAGCTAGAGTTTCTTAAAAATAAAACTACTAGGCTGAGAGTTCATGGCAGCAGCTGTCCCATTCTGGTCTTTAAGAGTCTAAGAGGAAGGAACAGGATTATGTGGAGGTTCAAAACAATCTTTAAACAAATGGTCAAAATCATTAATCAATAATGGTTAAAATAAAATTTGCCAACACAAGGACACCCTGACCCCCCCACTATGATATGGCCCCCACTCCCCCAAATGCAGATTCTGGCCAATATTTCTATACAGTACAGTATACTCACTACAATACATTAGACTACACCAGTTGTCAAGACCACACTTTGACCACAATTTGAACCTGCATGACCCCACAAAGCCGTAGTCTTGTCTTTAATCTTTCAACATATACTTTCTCCAGAGTGTATGAAGGCATTACACGCATTCAATTCAGCCTGATATATTTGCTAACTTACGTTTCATGAAGTAAAAAAAAAAAACACTTATCTTTTCCTCCTCTGGCCTTCAGTCAGAGCCCGAGCAGAGCAGACGGGACGTGCTGAGCTCGTGCTGAGTCTGACAGGGAATATTGATTGAGAGAGCAGCGAGTGAAAGAGCCGCGGCCAGGTGAATCGATCTGTCTCCGAGCCATTGTCAGAGCTCATCGCCTAGTCTAATGATAAAGCCCTGAATAGGAACGCTTCCTGACCTTGAGCGGCGAGAGCTAACAGCACAAACATCAGAACAATACACTGAGCCGAGGGACGCACTTTAGATCCTAAACGTCAGATATTTAACCCACATTGAGATTTCTTTTTACAACAATGGCCTCCATTTGGAACTAATTATCCTGCAAGAAAAAAAGCTAAACAGAGCAGCCAAACCAAGACAAAAAAACACCCAAAACAGGTTAGATCAAAACCTCAAATATTGCTTTTCATGATACTCTTTAGAAAAATTGCAGTTTTTGCTTGTTTTGTCACTAACTAGTCCATTCTATTCAGATGTGTTTGTATCGGTTGCAGACAGATGTTCAACACTAGAGGGAAGCACAGCTCTGAGACAATGACAGCATGAGGAACATGGACCACACTTGACCTGAAAACATGTATTGGAATCAACATTCACTTTGTGTTAGAAATGCCATGAGCCACTTTTTACGTTCTGTGAGTAAATCTACAGGCTGCACTCGGACCTGTTGGCCATTTAGACTACCTCTAAAGTACGTAGAGCAGCACTTCTGCAGCATCCTTACCACAGCATAGGGCTGTGCAATTAATCCAATTTTGATCGCAATTTTGATTTTGATCACAAAGGCAATGTAATCGAGAAAAATATTATTTTGCACGTTACATTTTGCAAGTAGACTTTTATTTTGACTAGGGGAATTCAAAAAGTTCAACGGGAAAAGGATTAAAGTGCTCATATCATGCTCATGTTCAGGTTCATAATTGTATTTAGAGGTTATATCAGAATAGGTTCACATGGTTTAATTTTTAAAAAACACCATATTTTTGTTGTACTGCACATTGCTGCAGCTCCTCTTTTCACCCTGTGTCTCTCTGTTTTAGCTACAGAGTGAGACATCTCACTTCTATCCCATCTTTGTTGGGAGTCGCACATGTGCAGTACCTAGGTAAGGACTACTAGCCCGTCAGAAGCAGAGTATGAGGGCGTGCCCTGACAGTAGCTAGGTAAGGACTACTAGCCAGTCAGAAGCAGAGTATGAGGGCGTGTCCTGACAGTACCTAGATAAGGACTACTAGCTAGTCAGAAGCAGAGTATGAAGGCGTGTCCTGACAGTACCTAAGGACTACTAGCCAGTCAGAAGCTGAGTATGAGGGCGTCCCCTGACAGTACCTAGGTAAGGACTACTAGCCAGTCAGGAGCAGAGTATGAAGGCGTGTCCTGACAGTAGCTAGGTAAGGACTACTAGCCAGTCAGAAGCAGAGTATGAGGGCGTGTCCTGACAGTACCTAGGTAAGGACTACTAGCCAGTCAGAAGCAGAGTATGAAGGCGTGTCCTGACAGTAGCTAGGTAAGGACTACTAGCCAGTCAGAAGCAGAGTATGAGGGCGTGTCCTGACAGTAGCTAGGTAAGGACTACTAGCCAGTCAGAAGCAGAGTATGAGGGCGTGCCATGCTAGCAGCTAGGCGAGCATTATAACGTGTGTTACAAAGTGACCACGTTGGTCTCTGAAGTAAAGGCTGGACTACAATAGAGCTGTTTGGAGCAGTTTGTGAACAGTGTTTTCTGTTGGAGATGGTAAGTCCCTTTGGTGGGCACTTTGGACTTTTTCACTTTGTAAACCTATTACATGCACAAAATAGATATATAACACAATAAAGTAAAGGGGAAAAGCCAAAAAGCACAATATGAGCACTTTAAGGTAAATGTCACAGTTCAAGGTGTTTTCACGGTTGATTTGTTAAACTGTTTCACTGTTTTAAGTTCAATAAATGCAACAACTTTCCAAAACTCAATGAGTAATTTTGTTAAATAATCAGGATTTCATTATTGACTAAAATAATTGTTATTATGATTTTTCTCCATAATCGAGCAGCCCTACAACAGTCACTTGGCAAACACCTATATTTGGTTGGCTGTAGTTACAGGGTTTGAGCTCAGTTTAGGGGTTATCATTATTATAATAAATACAGGGCAAATACAGACAATAGTCTGGAGCTGTTATTTAAGTTAAAGTGCGTTGGAAGGAATTTCCTTAAGGGAAGTGCTTTACTAAAACACAAATGATCAGTTTCATCACTCATTCATTATAGGATATGTATTATATGATCTTGTTATTAATCTCCATATATGTCAAGTTGTAAGCTTACACACGTTTGACATTTTTGCATGTTCAGCTGCTCTGCTGTGCACGAAATTAATCTCGAGGTTACACCAGCAATTAATTGGATTGGAATTAATTAATTGAAAGGGTAACATGTGAAAACCTTTTCTATTTTCCTTGTAATTAGCAGAGATGGAAAGAGTACTAGAATATTGTTGGCTACTCAAGTAAAAGTACTGTTACTTTAGACAGATTTTACTCAAGAAAAAGTAAAAGTACTTGTGTAAAAACATACTAAAATAAAAGCAAAAGTAGGTCAGTTACTGTAAATTGAGTAAACGCATACATTTTTGAAGGGAAGGTTGGTTGGGGTAAGGCCTTTAGGCTATAAAATAAATTGCATGAAATGTCAATGCTAATACAGTGCTGTACACATATATCAGCAACATGACCTCTTATGTCCAAACCAACAGTTAATTCTATTTCTGTACAGCACTTTGCAGCCTGTACACACAACTGATTATAAATCAGTTTAGCCTTACTACTAGTATTAACCAGAGAAGAGACGAAAATGTCCAACAATAAATCAAAATGTCATGGACACCGCGGCATGGGCAAAAAGCATTATTAAACTGCACAAATTAAATGACCTAACACTTCTTCAACAGCAGAATAAAACCTCACCAAGGCAGACAACATGGGCTATTAAATGCCCAGCGGCTGCTGCCACAAATGCATTTTACAGCAAAAAAGTGCAAAATATTTAGACACCACATAGCGTGCACTAGCAACATTGCAAGGCAATGCAGTGGTTAAGCACGTTTTCATCTGGATAGTGAGTTCAAAGAGTTTGTTGTGTCCAACCCGTTCTCGCTCCGACGCTTGGACAGTGGCTCTCGGCGTCAGATACGACGCAAAAAGCATATGTATGGAACGCACCGGGCAGAGCAGCAGCGTGACCGCGGCGCTGTAAGATGACATAGTATTAAGTGCGACAATGGTAGTGAGTAGTATGAAAGACCGAAATGCCGCGTAAGAAGGTTGGTTGGGGTGCTGGATGGGTCAAACAACACAGGACTTTCACCCAGGAGACCGGAGTTCGTGTCCCATTCTTGTCCTGCATCTCACAGAAACACATTTTGTAACCCCACCCACAATCTTTTCCCAAACTTATCTGTCCTGTCCTTGTGCCGCATGTCAGTCAGTATACGTTGGGAACTGGAGGTTTGCGGGTTCAATTCTCTGTATGGACCAAGTACGGAGTGTGGACTGGTAGCTGGAGAGATGCCAGTTCACTTCCTGAGGTGCCCTTGAGCAAGGTACCGAACCGCCATCTGCTTGCATGGGTGGCTGTCCACGGGCAGCCCCCTTTGCTATGACATCTCTCAGTTTAATGCATGGAAAGTTGTTTTAGGTCCAGGCGAAATTTCAGCTAATCTCCAGACATGTGACTGGTCCCCGATACCAAAATCAGAAAGAGGAAAACATTAACATTTTAAAAGATCACGCTAATTTCACAACATTTTTGGAGGCCACGTTACTTTAAAGAGTTAAATAAAGAGGAAATGTCGAAAGAACATTCCTCTAAATGTAACTTTGTATGTGTGTTATGCAGGCCTTTGTCTGATGGTTTTGTTGCCCGTCTCATTGAAGTGTCCTTCATATGCCTCTCTAAGCAAACACGCACACACACACACACACACACACACACACACACACACACACACACACACACACACACACACACACACACACACACATACACACATACAACAAACAACACAAACATTCAGAGACCTGCTGTGGTCCTAGGAGACGCCCAGAGAGTAGCAGCTGCTCTATCCACACACACACACACACACACACACACACACACACACACACACACACACAATTCTGCCATGCTTGTTTGCCATTTGTGAGGGTTGGTAAACACTGACACGCATCCCTTCACACAACTGGTATCGTGTGATATGAGCCTCAAGGATTTAATTTAACGTCTATTTTCATTGGGGCTGGTATAAGTGGTGAGTCTGAGGACGGACAGATGGATAGGTGTATAACATACAGTATTCTTCTCAGGGAAAAACTAGTGAAGTCAGGTGGAACAAAAAAAACACCATCTCAGTAATAAACTAAAACAAAATCTCAAACTCAATTTCTGGTTCTTGGCTTAAGATCCACTGTTGCGGGACCTTAGGCCTTTTAAATCCCAGTAAACATATTTTGTCATAACTGAGTACATCTTTATACAGCCCTGTAATGTATATATATATATATTTTTTTTTTTTAAATGGTACTTTAGCTTAGCAACTAGCTAGTCCCTCCGTCTCACTCTCCGCCGCTGAGAGGAGAGCTGGAGACTGACCAGAGACAGCACAAACCACAGCACCGGGTGGCTAGCTGCTAGCTAGCTGCTACAACCAGCGCCGGGAGTCTGATCCCCAATGGTCTGATCCTGGACCACCAGACTCCCCCGCCAGATCAGCAAACTGTCTGTTACTACTGCTGCAGCAACAACAAAGAGCAACAGAAAGTTTGTTAGGATCAAACACCCCGGCTGCTGCCGTTTTCTTCAGGTAGCAGCTAGCTAGCAGAGTTAGCGTTGCTGGCCACCAGCCCGCTGGGACTCGGGTTGAATTGAATTGAATATTCAATATTCTCTCTGTTTCCAGTTTATTGTGTCTTTGCCTTTGGAGTTTGTCTGTCATGTCCTCTCTCTTTCTGTTCTATCACACACACACACACACACACACGCACACGCACACGCACACGCACACGCACACACACACATCTCTACAGATATACAGTTTGGTATAGCAGTTATCATGAAAAGATTAGCAGAAGCGTTGTGCACCTGCAGGACTGAAAGCAAATTGATGAGCGTGACAGGATACTGTCCTCAGGCAATATGCAGCACACTGCATCCTACACACACACACACACACACACACACACACACACACACACACACACACATACACATGCAGGCCGCAGTGAAAGGTTCCGGTGTTGAGATGAAGGAGTGTGTCGGATCATTGCGACAGGCAGTGAATGAAGATGTTGGGCTGTTCAGCCATGGTACAGCTTCTCCTGCCGACAGCATCACACACCAGGCACGCTCACTGCCGCGTTCTGACTGGGATTGCTGGGATAGTGTGTGTACAATATGGAGGCAGACTGTGGAGAACGTGTGGTAATGAACAGTGACTGTATGTATCTCTACAGAGGGGAGAATCAATCTTTGAGCTGGCAATCATTATAGTTTCAGTTTCAGTAATCTGACTCAACGGATGTACATTGCCGGGATAAAACCAGACATCCGGGCACGTCTTCGTCCCCTCTCGCATTCTCCTCTTTAGAGTTAAACATTGTTGTTCTGGAAGTGAAAATCCGTCCCTTTTCTCCATAATTAACCAATAATGTCCAAACCATCCAAGGTAGACTTACCACAAGCTACGAGATTGTAAAACAAAGGTGTATGCCTCTGTAGAAGCCAGGAGTCTGAATGTTTTTGTTCGCGATGTCATGGAGAAATACAACGTTACCCACACTCCTAAGTGTAACTGCGTCTCTGACTGGTGGTGCTATGGAAATGTTTACCACACCTGCCAAGTATATGATCGTTTCTGTACACAGACTTGTACCTTGTGCCTCAAATGTTTTATAGTCACGATTCATCTCGTAGCTGGTTGGCTTGGTTCCAGGCTTAAAATTATTTTTGTAAGCATTTTCTGAAATGACAATGGAGATATTAAATGGAGAAAATCACGTCCGGAAGTAGTTCAAAAAGTGGGCGATCACTGTTGAGCTCTATCGGGGCTTAGTGGTGCCCAGGATCGCTGTGAGTGGTTCAAAGAAATACAAACAAGTGTGAGCATTTTTTTTCCCACTATCCCAGAATAGATAGGCAGTGTAGGCAGATCTGACTATAGTTTCAGTAACACTGATGGAGAGACTGACATGACCTGGACTGGCCCCCAATTATTTTCAACTTATACATCCATTAAATTAAACCGCAGAGTAAAGTTAGACAATCTGCGTCCTGTTTTCACCGGTGCGTTGTCGGATGGGTAGAAAGGACGGAGATTAGTTCTGCTACTGAGCTAAAACTAATTTTGGATTCAAAACGCAGCATAACAATGAAAACTTAGTAGCAGAGCTGTAGTCAAGTCCACATTTGTCAAGACCAAGACCAGGACTAGAGACTGAGTCAAGACCGAGTCCAAAGAGGTTTGAGTCCAAGTCAAGACGGAGTCCAAATGAAAGACAGTTAAGACCGAGACAGAAAAAATCCGCTTCCAGACTGCTTACTTACCTGTTCATCATTTATGTGATGTGAGGGCCAGTTTATCTTTTATTTTAAGATGATCATTTTGCTTTATTATTTGTAATAATCAAAAAAGCAAGTGCAAAGTAACACACTGTAGGATCAAATTAGGCCATATTATTTACTTTAAAGTGATGGTTCGGAGTAATTTCCCCCTAGGGTCCTTTGCACCATGACCTAGAGCCAAACACCCCCCCAGAAGCTTTTTTCACCTGGGTCTAACATTGGGAGAGTTAGCGTAGATGCCGACAGAGAAGCGACCAATCAGCTTCTTGTTTACATTCAGCATGGCGACCACTGAAGCGCAGCAACCCGTTGATGCCACGGTCGCTGCCACGTCACCCAGATCGTTGGTCTGATTGGTTGAAAGACTATCCAATCGCGTACAGAGTCATTTGAACTGTGCCCGTTGATCACGCCTCTTGTGCAGTAGAAAATACAGAGCAGACCCCCAGACTAATGTTCAATCTTAAAAGATTGAGCTTGGTCTGGTGATAGCCAGACTAGACGAGTCCGAGACAATAGAAAAACGTCTTGAGTCTGGACTCAAGTACTACAACCCTGCGTAGTAGTGTCACTAAAACCAGCAACTGCTAACCCCAACGCTTGTTTTCATTCTTAACACCCAGTATGTGCCAGGTCAAGCCAATATCGGGCTGACGCAGAAGCAGCAGTCAAACACTAAATCTAACAGCATGTAAACATGGAGCAATACAACTGTCCGATGCTTTGAGCTGTAATCCGTAATACTACATTCCAGTCAGGAGAAGCAAACCAACTAAAATATCACTGGGGCACATTTAAAATGTCATGTTGTAGACTTTGACAGCAGGAACAGAGCCAAGTCATCTAGTGTGTAATCCCATCTACCAACAAGGAGGAGGCGAGCCGAGGATGAGGTTAATTGGTATTTTGTGGAAAACAAACACTTGCAGCATCACCGAGGACACACAGTAAACAGAAGAATAAGCGCTTGTTAAAACCAACAGCCCTTTATGTATGAACAACTAACATTTGGTGCCACATTACTGTGATAAGACCAAGGTGGAATAGTTTCCCTGCAGAAGTCAAGCACTTCATAAACCATGGCAACTGTCACCTGGTTACAAGGAAGTAGTGTACCAGCAAAAAGAATTTAATAGTTGGACAAGTTTTCAGAATTACAACACTAGACCCCTGCTGCTTTTCACAGGCCAACATATCTACCATAAAACTGATGTACTTACTTACTTACCTGGCAGGGGAGATACCATGATCAAGAAGGTGGTTCACCCAGGGCGAGGCTTAACCATTGCACTACGGTTATGCTGACCCGTGCGAATTCCCCAAATGTGGGAATCTCGAATGCATAATTTTGAGGTGGCAGTAGCTCAGGGGTGGCAGTAGCTCAGTGCGTAGGGACTTGGGTTGGGAGCCAGAGGGTCAATGGGTCAAGTCCCAGTATGGACCAAAGTACAGAGTGTGGATTGGTAGCTGGAGAGATGTCTGTTCACCTCCTGGGCACTGCCAGGTGCTCTTGAGCAAGGCACCATACCCCCCCCAACTGCTCAGGCTGCTGGTCCAGCACTGGCAGCCCACTCATTCTGACATCTCTCCATTTGTGCATGAATAGGTCCTGAGCATGTGTGTATTTCAGGTATTTCCTGTGTAGTGATTTCTAACAAACAGTGTAAATTTTAATTTTCCCACTGGGGATCAATAAACATGATTTATTATTAATATGTACAGATGCATGCTAGCCTAAAGTAGAGCTATAATCGGGCCTTAAAAGTTAGGCCCGAGAAGGCCAGAGCCTGACAAGTACATATTGATTGACAGCTTTTTAAAAACCTGTTGGGTCCCGTCGGATTCGAGCAAAGATCTTCAGCTGTAGCCTACAGTATGCAGTAGATTAGAGAAGTAAATGCCTGCAAACAACATAGCGGCAATAGAAATGCTTTAGGTAGACATGGAGCATTTGTGAGTTGAATGGTGAATTATGCACAAATTGAAGGAGTTGATGGGATTACATTTCACTGAAAATGTACCATGTAGGATTATTCCTGTGACAAAAAAACAAAAACGGATTGATTGATTGACCGATAGTTTGACAAAATAATCACAAAGGTTTACTTACTAGATTCTCGGGAGCGTTCAACCACAGCTTGTGGTCTTCATCAGAAAATGATGATATACAGTACATAATCAATTAACAAACAAGGTAAAGTTAATTCCTGTAGCTCTATCGCCAGACAATATATTTTTATTGATTGGTATTGGATGATTCTGCAAAACCCTGAATTACGTTTTCTTTCTTTCTTTCTTACATTCAATATCAAAATCTCTAGAATTCTCACTTTCTACAATATCGGCACATGGCAGCAACAGCACAGTTATGGCTAGTTTTACTGTAAATGAACTTGACTAAAGTTATTAGTTATGATTAATACATTACTTGCACTTACAGTCTGTGTTAGGACACTGGTCACATGAGCTGCTTGCTCATCCACCCCACCCCCCCCAACCTCCACCCACCTTGACACGCAGACACATTCAACCATGTCTGTGTCAATGTTTTCTAAATGCTCCGTTTTCCACATTTCCCAGTTTTCGCCGCATGTCTTTCTGACGCATTCAAATGTGTGGAAAAGGTGTTTTCAAAATAGCACACAGAGGTGCCGCGGCCTTAGCATTAAAGGGCCAAAACAGGGAGGATAAGACACCCAAATTGATTTGATCTCAGTCTAACTTCATTCAGGTACAGAGCCAATGAAGCTGGCTGCCTGTGACATTATCTGCCTAATGGCACTGAACACAAAAGACACAGGGTGATGGGAGGGAGAGGGGGTGTCAGACGGAGGGAGGGTATGTGGATGGTTTTGTGGGGGGATGGTTAGGGGTAAGGGGGGCACATGAACTGGTGGAGCATGGAGAGAGGGGGGAGCAGGGAAATGGCAGATTGGATGCCACGTAAACAAGACAGCTGGCTTAATTCCAGAATGACTGTGTCTCCGCATGCAAATTTTATTGTTTTGTTGGGCATACTGTAAGTGCCTTTATATTTTTTTCCAATAAAAATATGATATATAATATATTATTTTGATGCATATAAAGGAGAGCTTTTTACTTTGTACTTCTTTTTTTTGTCAAATGTCTTTTTCATCAATCGCCATCATAATCATTAATAACACAAGAACACAGAGCTGCAGGGAGTTTTACAACAAAAAAAGTCATTTTCCTGGTGAATGTCGCCTTGCCAATATTATTTCCATTTAATGTCTATTTTAAAGCCTGTGTAACAGGGAGCTCCTCTGGTGGGCAGGGATCCAAAGACACCAATTGGAGGTGTCACGTGGAATCATTTCATTACACTGGGCGAGGGAATTAACCTTGACGTTCAGTAGCAGGGCTGTAATTTAGGATTCCCAGCGTTAAAGATTGCCTGTCAGGTTTGATCCAGTGCCAGCTTTTTCCTTCACATACTCCAGGAGCTCCATTCAGTGGTTGAGAGCTGTTTGAGGTGCAATTTTGGTGCACTGGCAAACACAATTTCCTTTGTTCTGGGTTTTTGAAAAATCTTGATTTTTTTAAAGGCCTGAATCAGATTTCGATAAAGATGGAGAAGAGCTGACAATGGAATTCTTCTTTTTGCCTCTAACTCTTTCATGACTCATAAGAAGACCCAAGTCTGCAGATAGGTTTTCCAGTTTTCAGCAGCGATCCAGAATGATAATCTGCAGATTTGTTCTGCTGGATTAATATTGCTTCATTATTTGTTTTGAATTCATTACATTTTGACTTGGTGTCACGGGGAAACCCGTTCCCTAAAGAAAGGCACAGCGGCCCTTTCTTCTCCCTTTTATCTCACCCTTTGGTCAGATATTTTATCTGTCAATTTGGATATATCTTTGCTAATAAGGGCCAGTGGGAGAACTCAAACTGGTCAGATTAGAAGAGTCTGATGACATTGGACATTTCCTGACCACTTTTAAAAGACCGGCGACAGTGTACAAATGGCCACGACTCTCACGATTGTGTGTCTGCCCCGCCCTGATGTGTTTCACCTGTTCCTGAGCCCTCGTGTCACCTGTCCCTTGTTTCACCCTTGTTACCTTGTGTATTTAGTCTCTGTGCTGTCTTTGTCTTATGTCAGTTCATTGTCTTGCTTTCTTCCCTTCCCTTCCTGTTTTTTTTTCCCCCTGTCATGTCTTCTGGTTATCTTCGTTTGTGCCTGCCTGCCTGCCTTCTTCAGGACACCTTATTTTGTACGTTTTTTTGTTTAATAAATTACCTCAACTCTGCATTTTTGGTTCCAAGCCTCGCAATTCCGACAAGACTGGGCTGGTCGTCTCATTCCCCTTCTGCCAGGAGACCTTCTGTGACCCTGAACCCTGCACACACCCCACAGACGTCAGCTGCTTCCCAAGTCTTTTATTTGATATCTTCTCGCTCCTGACTTGAACCGGAAGTTGTTCTGGCCCTCCTTCGTTAATGCCGTCTCAAAGCTCTGATTACCGTCGAGAGGAGTGAGGATCGAGGATGAATCTCTGAGGAGGTATGAGCGAGGATGCACGGGATCAGCCTTTTCTGGAAGCAGTTGGTAAAAAGTATAAAGCTGCCAGTCTGTGTAGCTAGTCAGCTATTATTTTAGCTTGTCCGTAACTATTCATTATTGGCCAAGCTAGCTTGCTGAGTTTGTGTAAAACATAGCGGACAGAGCAGATCGAAATATCTCTTTTTGACATGTTTACATGCTTGTTGAACAGGTGTATTGAGAACGTATTGGGTTTAACTTGCGAAGGTTTTATTGCAGAAGCGTAGTTGTAGGGGCCAAGCCCCGTCATGCTGAGCAGAGGAGAATGCTTGCAGCATAACATCGGAGCTTTTGAATACTAACATTAAGTTCTTTAATAATTTAGTTAGCTCGTCGTCTCGGCTGATTATAGAGTGAAGAAACATTGTTTCAACGCTGTGGGTCTATTCCACCTGTCAGATTCTGTTGATCCAGTGAGCACAGTGGTTACTCTGAAACACACTGGAATTGATGCTCCATTATAACAGCCATGCCCTGTATCAGAAAGACACACCATTAACATCTGCCACTGCAGCAAATCAGTGCCCCCTCTTCAACAACAACACACACATACACACACACACACACACACACACAAAAGAGGAGAAACAATTATCTTGTCACGCAGGCACCTTATTATACACCGCTGAGGAGGTCAATAATCCTTTCGACGAGGCAGAGTTTATCAGAGCGGGCCTTTAGTTTAGATTGAGGAGCTTTGAATTAGCTGTCACTGATAGCTGTCACAGCTGATCACAGACACAGAGCACTCTCTGCTGTCAAGGGCACATTGTAACAGGTCTTGTTGTCCAGATGAGACTTACAATAGGTGTGGATTTATATGTAGCTTACAGCACGAGATATTAATGTTTTTTTACCATATTCTTTTGTCCGTCTCTATTGCATGTTTGTGTTTAATTTGGCATTGAGATGGACTATATCGGTGGTTCCCAAACTTGTTCACATCAAGGGCCCCTAAGATGACACAAATTAGTCCACGGACCCCCATTTGATACGCATGGTCAGAGATTTTGTGCGTGTGAAACCTTGTGCGGCCTGTTTGAGCGGCACAAGCAGATAACAAATTGTATGTCAATTGAACCTTCGGACCCTAACGGCTGCCTGAATGTGTAAAGTGCAGTCCGGACTTTAACCTGCACAAGTTGTGGTCAGTTGTTGTGGAGCTATCTGGACTTCCCCCTTTTCCTCTCTATAGACAAGAGTCACATTTACTACGACCGGTGCTGTCGGGATAGTAATGCGAGGATAGTATTATTACACTGAAAGCTGTAGTAATTTAAAGTGAATTAGCTCTTTTGTCCTATTTATGTCTAACTATATCATTCGTACACAGCACTGTTCAACTTCTATCTGTGGACATGTCTGTACGCACAGAAAACAGAGTAATGCATTGTTATCAACTGGTGTTGCTAACAATGGCTAACCCGGCTAGGGTAAACCCCACTGTGAAATAACAGTTATTCCAACTTGTTTTACTGGAACGCGGTCAACTCGGGTGTAGTCTCGCATTGCCAGACCTTCCTCCACTGAGCTGTGGAGGAGGGTCTGGCTAGTCCACACAGCATTCCGGGATGGGAGAAAAACATGCTCTGGTTTATTGGCATTTCTTTAAACCAATCACAATCGTCTTGGGCGGCGCTAAGCCCCGGACACAATGACGGCGCCTCTGCAAAACAGCCTCGGGAAGGAACTTGTTTTGGTGGAACGTGTGTACGTTCAGTTTTAGTCGTGCAACAGAAAACATCAGATTGGACAGATAGTCTAGCTAGCTGTCTGGATTTACCCTGCAGAGATTTGAGGAGCAGTTAACCATAGTCCTCAGAAATCCACCAGTTTAGAATGCCAGCACGAAGAAAGCGGAAGTGAGGGCCATCCGGAGGAATTTCCGGTGGAACCTGAACAATCCTGGAAGTGGAACGTCGTTGATATAGACTAACTGGGGTGTGATGTCATTCCCAGCTCTCGCTTCCGACTTCTGAGGTAAAAGGAACGCTTTCTAAGTCACACAGAACAACTATGACTTGTTTACCCACACCACCCCCTACTGCATATCGGAAACATTGCCACTTCTTCATTACAGCATTACAACACCATGTTAAAGTGATGGTTCGGAGTAATTTCACCCTAGGGTCCTTTGCACAATGACCTCGAGCCAAACACCCCCCCAGAAGCTTTTTTCAGCTGGGTCGAACATTGGGAAAATTAGCGTTATCAGCTGAATAGCTTAGCGCAGGAGCTAATGGATCCATGTTTGTATCTCGTAAATGACCCCACTAATAATGCCCGAAATGAGTACAAATAGGTTATGCACTCATAAAACGATGGATTGGAAAGTTTGTAAGTACACCAGAAGTTTATGTAAATAACACTTGCCTGTTGGCTTCTGCTCTCTGCTGTTGCTGCTACTGCTTCTACTGCAGTAAGACGAGTGCTTAGGGACGTCTACAAATTACAACACCGAAAAGAGATACAACAAAAATATGTATTAATTTAATGATTAAATAAGGTAATGTCTCCAAACTTACCTCAATTATAACTTGTCTCCTGATAGTTATACTACAGCACTTACTTTTAAAAAAAAGTTAAATTAATAAATATTTTTGTTGTATCTCTTTTCGGTGTTGTAATTTGTAGACGTCCCTAAGCACTCGTCTTATTGCCGGCTTCTGGGGAGTTGTTTGGCTCGAGGTCATGGTGCAAAGGACCCTAGGGTGAAATTACAACCATCACTTTAAAAACCAGACGAACAAATATTCAACAATACTGCACCGCGTCTATTAGTAGTTTTGATGGTCGAATATTCGAAGAGTCATTCTGTGAAACGCCTGGTCCAGACCAGACAAAGCTGGACTACACTGACCATGGTTCACCGGCTTTGTGCACGCAATATGTGGAACTAATCTCAGCATACATATCAGAGTACGCATGTGTGTATCTATCTATCTATGGCATTTGTGTTTATTCAAAGAGAAAACATAGCCAGAGGGCAGTGGAGTAACTGAGACTGAACAAGTTGTTAGTACAAACTTAGTTATGCAGTCAAACACACTCCCAGCAGGAGATAATGAAGCCAGTCACATCCAAAACTCCTGCCTCCCCTCACCTCTCTTATCTGCCTCCCTCCCCCTCTGGGACGAGGGCATTCGAACTGATCCGATAGATATGCTGAGAAGCAGACTCACTCTAAATGTATTGACGTACTCATTGATTTAGGTGTCACCAGGGCACAGCTGCTTTTGTGTTTTTGTTGTTTCAGGTTTTTTTCCGTATCAGTGTGTTTTCTTCGGGTTTTAAAGAATTAAAACATTTTACACAACCAAGGCCAGTGTGACTGAATTATTTTTCACAAAAGGGATCTATACTACATTTATGCTATACAGTCCTTCCAGAAAAATGCAGAGTTTTTTTGTGATTGTTGCGGGCAAAAATCCTTGATTATGTGGCACGTTTTCTTAAAAAATGCGATGGAATGTGCGGGATATTTATGCAATTTTATGCGATGAAATTGCAGGAACTTGCAAAAATTGTGGGAACTTGCAAAAACTGTGGTTCGATGAAAAAGAGAAAAAAATGTGATTCTCCAACACCCTGCTTTTTGATGATGTTCACGTCGCGTAATTACGTCACTTCATAATGTTCCCATAGCAACAGGGGAAAATGGCTGCTCTTGTGTGAAGTAAACACAACATTTTTCAACTTTCTGCTAAGATATATGTGACTTTTTTGCTACGAAAATGCGGGGATTATGAAATCCAGGAAACGTGATTATGCAAAGCCCTGCATTTTTTGTAGAAATCTGCAATTTATGCGGCGAAAGTGCGGGGTTTTTGAAAAAATGCAGCCCCGGCATAAATATGCGGAATTGGCTGATTATGCATTGAATTATGCGATCGCATAATCACGTTTTTCTGGAGGGACTGGCTATAACTTAGCTGTGGGTCTGAAGTCAAGTCTTTCAAGAATTTCGGGAGAACATCCAACCCAAAGTAAGAATTAATAAAAGTGCGATTTATTTATTTGAAGACATCTATATAGCTAAAAATCCAGGACATGGTTAAACCTTACACCCCAGCCTGTCTGCTTGCTGCTCCCTCACTGTCTTTGAGGGACACCAAATCACTCAACGGAATCCTGACTGTTTGCTGTCTTGGCTCCTAAATGGTGGAACGAGCTCCCCATTGACATCAGGACGGCTGAAAGTCTGCGCATCTTCCGCCACAGGCGAAAAGCACATGTCTTCCGACTGCACCTTGGATAAGAAGATGTTGGTTATGAAATTAAAATACAAAAAATTGCACTTACATGTTGCACTTGCAGATGGGAATGTCGTTTGTTTTGCATGTTAAGTCATGAAATGATGAATTGATATTTTGACCTAAATTAAAAGTCAGAGGATCACTAAAGTAATTCAAATTCATCCTGAAGCGAACATGAATGGCGGTACAAAATGTTGTGATAATCTATCTAATAGATGTTGTGATATGCCACTGCATGAGTGAAAACTTTCACCTGCTTGTGGCGTTTGAGGAAAAGTTAGGGGATCCCCAAAAATCACTAGGAATCATCATCTGAGCACCATGAATACCTGAACCACATTTCATGACCCTGACATCTAGCATCCAAACAACAATTACTACACAAGGAAAAACAATTCCATTGAAAACCAGTGAGTTATGAAATGTACAGTATCAGCGTGATGTTTCCCGTTTTTGCTCAAAACAGTCACATAATCCTTGTTTGCCCATTTGTCAGTATCACACGTGTGATATATGTTCACCTTCACTTTGATCTTGCTCTTGTAAAGAGCAATGTGAGCTTTTGCCTATACTGCAAAAACACACACACACACACACACACACACACACACACACACACACACGCACAAACTACACATATATATACAGCATAAAGTATATTGCTCGTACGGTCAGCAGTGCTGACAGCTCATGATGATGTGGGAAAGTTCAAGTAACCTCTTAGTTTGGTCTGGATGTCTAGTTAAAGGTCAGCATGCGGCTTTTCATCTGACACACTCCTGCTGATCAGTAGGCCTTCAAACAACAGTATATACTCGCTCTCTGGTAGATTGTTGCTCATTTGAGATAACAGACACTAATATCATCAATGCGTTCTCCCTGAATTGGTGGCTCTGATCCACTTTAGCATAGTGATATGGAAAACTTCTGGTCAATCTTCAATTTGATGAATAGTAGAACAAACTCAATGAGCCTCAGTTGGCCTTACTCGAATATGTAAGCAACAACAAACCTAATGTCAGAGAAGATCTTGGTAAACCATGTATGCATGGACACAGAAATACACGTTGTCCCTGTTTTCGTCTTAAACTTTGACCCTTTCACTTAGTTTTTTTAACAAAAAAAGATCTTGTTTAGCGTTCTGCCAACCAAGCTAGCTAGCGCTAGCGTTAGCTGGTAACTTAAGGAAAAGCCTGCCGATTGTCTGTCCTGCCGTACATGCAGATGAATGGCAGCAGTAGCCTACACGGAGGCCACGTTTACCCGCTGGTAAACCTCCGCTGGATGACTCGCTTCAGAAGGGTTGAAAGTCGGCCACCTTCCCTCTTTAGCATTTAGCTTAGCGCAGCGCCATTGCAACATAGGCTTGGCTGCGTCATACTCTCCAGCTCCACCCTCTCGCCTGAAAATCGTCACGTCCAGTTTTTAAAAAACCAAGATGGCGACTGCCAAAAGTCCAAACTTCACTGATATGCTATGTCTGCTAGTTTTTACAGTCTATGCCTAAAAGCACACTTGTGCTGAAAAAGAGTCATTTTCAACAACTCTGCTAAATGTTGTGTAGCCTACCTCACAACAGCCTACCCGGACTAATTTTACCCAGCTTGGATTTGTCTGGCTTTTTGTTATACCAGACCCTTCTTTTCACACCACTGCGTGTCATGCTGTACAGAGGACATTTTCATCTACCTGTGCAATGAAGACCTTGATGTTATAGATTACATTCAATTAGTAGCAGTGAAACCAGGTCAGATCTCCCTGTGAAGACACCATCTGGCTCCCTGTCACTGACACACACACACACACACACACACACACACACACACACACACACACACACACACACACACACACACACACACACACACACACACACACACGTGTGTAGAGGTGAGATTTTATATTTGGAAGTAGTTCTTAATATCCATTACAGTTTACAGCAATCACAAACAGCCTACTTTATTTCAGCATAAAATGAATTTAGCCTAAAGTGTAGATTTTTATAAACATACCAATACATAACACGCAAACATTTTATATTTATGTTATAGCTACACATGTAAAGTCTGGTTTTATTTAAGCCTACATCTGCATATTGTATTTACCTGACCATATTAAGGAGAGGGTTGTTGTTTTGGGCATGGTTAATAAATAACGTTGCATTTATTGCACTGTACGGTCACAGTGATCTATTTTCTTGTATTTGTAAGCAGACATTTATCTGATTTCCTCATTCAACAAAGGTGTCCTGGAACACACCGTATTTGTTTGATTGGTCCGTGCTCTTTGAGGTGGAACGTGATTGGCTGACCAGGCTGAAGCCTGGCTGAACGTGGCTACACCACAGCTGGGCACGTAAGTCTGTTCCCCCGTCGAATAATGTTCCCCTACTGTTAAAATTATGTTTCTCGTAGCGCCCTCCTCCGTGGTTAGGGTTAGGGATATGGTCTGATTCAGATTTAGGTCGGGGGGAACACATATAGACGGGAAAATAGTCTTCGACACGACGGTTCACTGTCAACTGCGCCAAGTCAGAAGGAACTAGCTAGCTAGGCAGAGTGAGAAGTAAGTTTGACTGTGCCTTCGAGATTAAAGCAGACATCGTCTTGTGTGGAGTAAAGTCGTATGATAAAGTATTGGAGGATTCACATTTTGGGAAAACAACTGTTACTCCACATGTTACTGCCCGTGTATTACTCAAATATTGCAAATTGTTAAACAATATAGATTTTACTTTGAAAGTTACGACCGGAAACTTGTAATGAAACCTGTCAGTTGGCGATAGATCGATAACTTGTGCTAAGATATAAGTAGGCTACGTGCAGAAAAAATGTAATTAATGACAGCTCATTATTGTATTCATAACACCGCTGTCATCTGAGCCGTCCGCTGCCAGCTCGAGTGCAGCTTGCTCTCCTCGCCAGGTAAGACAAGCTACCTGCTAGCTCCGATGTATACAGCACGGGCCACCAAACCCCGCTGCGAAATCTAGGACTTTAATTTGGTCTTGCGGACTGACCAACAATCGTCGCAGCAAAAACACAATGAAATATATTTTACGATTCGACTTGGGTCGGCCTACAATTCGGCACGCGCCCAATACACCAAGCAGCACAGGTTTAAATGCAGTTTAACCTGTTTACTTTTTGGTTCACCTGCCATTCCCACCTTACCGAAGGAGAGTTGCACATTATTACTGCAGAAGGTAACGTTACCGAATACACCAGGCCAGCACTGAGAGGCTCAGGAGGAGCTGCTACCCTCATCATGACACAAATCACTAGAAAATTTATAAATGCTAATGAATTACTAATATAATATTTAACTTGAATGAAATGAAGGCTATTTTTTTTATTTTTTTTATTTTGCTAATTGAAATCCCTTAGCACTTAAATACATCATAATGTGATGAGTTAGACTTAACTGAGAATGTGTTACTGTGTAATTAGATTATCAGTATAACTGATGTCCGTCTGTCTTTCTTGTTAGGTTATCAATATGGCCTCATGGATTTTTCAGATGACTGTGATGGTGCTATCTGTCTTCATCAGCAGCGGCCAGGGAAAGAGAGACAAGATGCTCTACTGCTCTGGTAAGTCACCGGCGTTCAAATTGAATGGTTGTATTCCATGAAATATTGCTTGCTTGTGCAGGAAAGTAACATCATGTGCGACCATGCATGTAACTCTATGCACACACATTTTTTCTGTCAATTTATTGAACATGTTAAAAAACACAAAGTAAAGCTTATAATCAGAAAAGAAGAATCAATGAGATCTTTAGCAACATAAGCAACAAATAAGCAACTCAAATAATATTGTTCATAATAAGTTTCCTGCTTGCTATACTGTTTCTTAGCACAGATAAAGGAGACAAAAACTGAGCCAAAAGGAACTATTGGAAAGTAACAAGACTAAGTTTGGGTAATGCGATCATTTATATATGATCCAATTGTGGTTACTCGAGCTCGCCAAAAGGTGATCCTATCGCCAGGGGGTGACAGAAGTAGGAGAGGGTGAGGGGAGTTGTGTCACAGCACGGCAGTGAAATGCCAGCATGGGCGACTTGTTTTAATTGTAAAAGAAAAACATATATGTTTACAAATTAGTAGGGATGCACCGAATCCAGATTTTTGGGGTTTGACTAAATACCGAATCCACTTGTTAAGATTCTGCCAAATCCAAAACCGAATACCGAATCCTACTCCCATCCTCAGTCCATTAACACAGTAAACACATTAATGAAGTAATGAAGCTGGTAATGGTCGTCTGGTTAACACAAGTTTTTAGCTGTGACTGTCCTTCCTTTGCCGTACCTGAAGTTGCTGCATTTTGGCTGCTCTCTGTAGAGTCCTTCATGCACAACTTGTATTTTTTTGGATGTTTCATACGCAAATGTTGTAACAGTGTGTGTTGGTTAGGGTCCTCGCCACCACGAGACAAATTGGCATTGCAAATTGAACATGAAGCTGGACTTGAATGGCCTTCTTTTGACTGAAAGTACTGCCAAACAACACTTTTTCTGCTCACCAGTTCCATTTTCATGTTCTCACATCCTACTGCATTGAACGCTCCACCTACGTAAACACCTTCCCGTAATCAACGGCGGGTTCGGTTCGGTGGAACTAAGTTCTAAGGTTTAGCAGAAATCAAACACCATCAAAAAGCCCAATATTTGGCCGAATCCTGGATTCGGTGCATCCGAATACAAATAAGTAACATAAGTTGTGGTGTAACATGCTAACAATGTCTCCATTCAATAGTCTGTCCACCAGAGAGCATTGACAAGTGGATTTTTACACTGTAAAATGTCCGACTCTCTACTTATCTTGGTCCCACTCCTTTAATAACCACATTTGAGAGATACCTTTTCAAAAATGCTTAGGTATGTGTTTATCTTGTAAAATGAATATTGGCCTATGTCTTATTATATCCATTGTTGGATGTTTTTAACTCAATTATTGATATTGGCCTTGGCCTTAAAAATCCAAAATCAGGTGCCGGCCTCTAGCTCACCCAGTAAGAGCGTCCACCCAATGTTGGCCGAGTCCTGCAGCGCCGCAGGGTTTGAATCCGACCTGCTGCCCTTTGCTGCATGCCGTCCCCCATCTCCCTCCCCCTAACCCTAACCCACCAACCTTACTGTAAATTGTTGAACTAAACTATAGCTGCCCCAGTTGAAGAGAAACGCTGTGGGTTTTCTTGGGTGTGTTATTTGTTTTGATTGTGTTCTCAAACTGTCAGTGAATACTCCTGGATAAATGTTGACGTTTATTTACGTCTTATAAATGAACCGTTTCTGTGTTTGCTCTACCACACATCCTCTGATTTCATATTGACGTATGCTCCAAGGTTTTTAACATAGCTTTGCTTTTCAAAGCAAAAAAATAAAGGGAAAAGCCCCAAAAAATAATCTTAAAAAAAATCTAAAATCAGTCCGGTTAACTAAACGTTTTTATCCCAAGTAAGCATGATACATAAATAAAAGTTGTGTCAATGTTTAAACATCTGTGCCCAATAAGAATGATGACTAAAAATCAAAAAATCTAATCCAGTCATAAAAAAAGTGAAATTTTTGCATTTGATTCTAATCGTGCTTTGATAAGTTTCAACTAGCATTTTGTACGTGCGTGATCGTTATTGTCAACAACTCAGTCCCATCTCTTAGACAGACACCTGTTGCGTTTTATCAGACAACTGTAGCTTATCCTGGTTTATTATGAGGGATATGCTCACTGCTGGACATGTAGCACTGGTTAGTTACCAAAAAATAATTTTTTTTTTTACCTTTCCATTTAACGTATCGACTCATGTTCGCTAAATTCCTGACAGTGAGATGCAGCTTGTCTTCTTGCCGTCACTGAGGTTTTTACCTGTGGTTTTCCCAGCATGCAGGGCAATTGTGGATGAACTGAACTACTCCATCAGTCAGGTGGACCCTAAGAAAACCATCAACGTCGGCGGCTTTAGACTCAACCCCGATGGAACCATGAAAGACAAAAAGGTACGGGACACAGATGTGCATGTAAAGATTCCCTTACCTTACCACTAGGGATGCACGAAATTGACAAAATAAGCCCCTATAGTAGTAATTTCGATATTTTTAAACGTATATAAAATTACAAAAGTTATGGGAAAACGCATCAAAATAGATTGACACAAGGTTTATTTCAACTGTTTATTTTCATATTGGACTGGTCCAACATGAATTTATAAATAAGTACCATGTCTACAGAACAGGCCATGTTCTACTGGTGGGACAGTATAAAATAAATAAAGAGAAGAGGACACAGCTTTTCTTTCGCTTCTCTGATTCGTTCCGTTTTGTTGTCTCTATCTATTTCATCACTTACACTGTCACTCTGTCCAATGATCGGTAAGCATGATCGGTCCACGTACAGTAAGGGAAAAGAGTCTGTGTTACCTTATTTGACAGAAACCTACATGCATTATCCTGTTACTTCTGAAAAAATTGATAAACAAAAATGTATATTATGCTTGAGTAAATGAAACCCCAATCAACAAAAGGGCTTTAAAAACTAATTTTAATATTTAAATACCACCGTTTAAATCCCGGCACAGCCAAGACTCTGGACGTTAACACTGGGATTAGCGCTCCTATTCAAGATTATGTTCTGCTTTTTCAATGCTTGTTTGGTAAATTGCTATTAAACACATTCAGAGAGGATTTGAATTGCTATTTTTGTTAGTCGTAATTTCTATTATTTTGGTGCTGGGGATTTTCCTTTGCTGCTGGCTAAAACCTCTTTGGGTTGCGCCACAAATTCCTCTATGCAGGAAAAACCCTGGTATGTGGTGGTGTAAGCATATGCTGACACATCAGCATCAGACTAGAGATGCCTAGACATCCCTGTTTCCCATGTTATTGCGTGTCATTCTTGCATTATATGAATAAGTTCCAGTTAAAAGTGTGCCGGTAATTTCAATGATCCCAGTCATAGTTTTTTGCTTCAGTTCATATGCACATACTGGGCTTGCCTCATTCAAAATAAAACAACGCCTCAACATTGTACTGTAATCAGTGATGTGGACTTATCACTGCAGTCCTTTACTCAGAGTGGATTGATCGTGTGTGTGTGTGTGTGTGTGTGTGTGTGTGTGTGTGTGTGTGTGTGTGTGTGTGTGTGTGTGTGTGTGTGTGTGTGTGTGTGTGTGTGTGTGTGTGTGTGTGTGTGTGTGTGTGTGTGTGTGTGTGTGTGTGTGTGTGTGTGTGTGTGTGTGTGAGAACACAGTGAGACTATGGATTCAGGTTATTGTTCCTGGTCTAATGAGGTCACATCCCACTGGAACCTGGATATCCTCTATTGCCCAGGGACCAGGCTATCATAAGGTGTCCAGCTCTGCTATTGATTTCCTGGCCTTTTAAGTACTAACACTTGCACACAGTAAGTCAAGAGGGCTGGACGAAAGGGCTAAAATATCTTTATTCTAAACGTGCCGCTAGGGGACTCTCAATAAAAAAAACAACCGATTCTGCTTACTACCTCTGTTGCTGGCTTAACGGGGAAACAAGTCTGTTCCCCCAATTCGTGTATGTATCTTTTTAAACGGAACAGTGAGGCGTATAACGGTGCAACATTCCCGCCTTGAACAAGCTGTGTGAAAGGGGCTAATGACAAAAACAAGCCGAGACTCCACCCAGCATAAAGTTTTTTTTTTTTTTTTTTTTTTTTTTTTTTTTTTTTTTTTTTTTTTTTTTTTTTTTTTTTTCTCTCTATGACAAAAGTATCTGAAGCATTTGAACACCAGCCCTTATGGTGGTTAGTCCCCATGATGGATACTGCATTTATGTCATCCAAAATCTAAAGTGTCCTTCATGGTGCCATTCATGCTGCTATCTGTGTCATTCTTGGCTTCTCATTAGGCAGTTGTCTAAAGGTGGATTAATTTAGATATGAATGCTAATTACTCTTCTTGTGCCCCTCGTGGGTTCTACTTGGATTTCATTTAATTTGCCCCCCTAGCTGTGTGTGAGTGTGTGTGTGTGTGTGTGTGTGTGTGTGTGTCCCTCTCTGTCTGTGTGTCATTTTACAGCAAATAATTCCAGTAAACACACACACACACACACACACACAGGCAAAGGTTACGCTAACATGCTCACTATATTGATGCTTGTGTCATGCTTTTAAAAGAATATTTTGAAACTGCCTTGCACATCCACTAAGGCAAACCCACCTCCCGCTCGTCCTTTTTAAATTAATAGTATAACATTCAGGCTGTAAACATGTTTAATTGTGCTGTATAGTTTAGCATTTTAACATGGGGTTGCTATGGGGATTGACTCCCTTTTCGAGGCAGCCTCAAGTGGCCACTCGGTGAACTGCAGTTTTGGCGCTTTCTAGTTGGCTTCATTTTTCTTTTTTTATCAGCACCAAGGTTGTGGCTCGGTCAGTACACAGCTCATGGCAATGTTCCTCGCATGGGTCCCTCTTGTCGTTTGGTGTGAGAAAATGGACCACACAAAGACATCACACCACATACTCTGTCTGGAGCTGTGGTTTTTACACGGTCTCAGACTTGACTTGAGACTTATCCTCAAAGGACTTCAGACTCGGACTTGAGACGCTGGACTCGTGAACAGTCTTTATTTTTAGGAAACGTCTGATGAGCTAAAGCCTTGGCTTAAAGACGTCATACAGTACAACAAGGCCCAAACGAGACCTCTTTGGAGGTTAACTCCGACTGTCGCTAGATGTTGTGAAAAGATGGATGAACATTTTTATAAATATAGATATGCAGTGTTATAAGCAGTCTGGATGGAACGCAGCAGGTAATACACTCATTATAACCATGACAGACTTGAGACCTGACTTGGACTCTCGCTCAAAGACTTGGGAGCATCTCTGTTATTTATTTACTTATTCTACATTTTTGGTCTTAAAAATTGTCTTCTCGGACTTTCTCATGGACAGACACCCTGGTTTATATATCTAACAGTTGAGGATTCTTCTTTGCATGCATTACTACAGCCCAGATCAGCTTTTCTGGTGAAAAGAGTTTGGGTTGTCATGCTGTAGTCACCGGGCCCAGGAGAGTTGTGGTTCCTCCATAGATGAGCTCCTCCTCTGCCCTTAGCTGACACGAACCTCCACCTGTTGCATTGTTTGGTCAATCAAATGTTACTGAGCCACAGAAGAAGCCAAAACCTTGATCCCATGCCCTCCCGGCTCCCTCCTTTTCAGCAGCTTTTGACCTAGTGTGAATCGGAGAGGGAGGGATGTCACAGCTTAGATGCCATCAGTGAGGAGGATTTGCAGGTTTTAAGTCTCTGCTCTTTGGCCTCCTCACAGTAGGACTTCCTGGGGGCATGGGGCTGCTCCGTTGCACAAAAGTTAAACCTGCCTGCTGCAACAATGCCACATTTAGGGCCTCCAAAGACATTGAACTTAGTTGGTGCGGTGAGCTGATCTCGTAGTGACCGGTGGGAAGTCATGCATTGAGAATGAGAGGATGCACAATGACACGCTGACACAGTGACACATAATATCATGGCACAGAAATGTGACTGAGTGAGGTGACATGCAGTTTTTTTTTTTTTTTTTTTTTTTTTTTTTTTTTTTTTTTTAAATCCAGAGAGGTTTTGCATTTTCTCTCTGCTGGGTTAAATCAAGAGAGAGAGAGAAGACATGCAACAGGCCCCTGCATCAAACATTCAGCTACCAGCATGCCCCATTTCCTGTTTGTTAAATCCATGAATAGAAATGTATAAAAGAAGGTTTGTGGTTTTAATGGCAGTTATGTCCTGGAACAGTTTCTCTGTGGGGATTCTGTAAGGGATCATGTCATCGTTACTGGGGGAACAGTGTGGACCTCTGTACACCCTCCAAAGTGAAACAAAAATCCACGACCAACACTAGGGTTAGGTATCGTTTGGGTTGTTTCCCATTAGCAGTGATAAAAACGGTGCTGGTGCCTGAACCGGCACCATATGGTCAAATTTAAACAATTTATTTAAAATGTATTAACAATAACTTATAACAATAACTTATTTCACCAGTCAGTTGCTGTTAATTGACAAAAATGAAGAACCACTAGATGGCAGAAGGATATTTTACAATAACTTTAAATGCACCACGAGCTTACCAGTTGCAATTTAGCGCACCATTAAGCCCCGTCCGTGTTTCTCCGACAACTCCCGCAGCGTCGGTGGCCATGGTGCAGCTAGTCTCCTCTGTGTCTTTAGCTGTAGACTGTTGTAGTCCCGGTGTTGGAATCCTTTCTAGTTAAATACACCCAAGAGGTTGGACGAATTTCGGTATCGAACCCTAACCAACAACCAACCAATATGTGGTTTGAGGGGGAGTTACAAGCTGTAACTACTTCTTGACGAGCTAACCGTGTATCCATCCATTACACTGTAGTCTCCAGCTATAGTGTGGGTAGCCAGATATGGTTGGTGGGTACAGGTTTGGGTTCTGATCTCTGAACAGGCACCATGGTACCAACCTGGCAACCTCACCGTGATGACAAGACGTCAGGAAGCTGCACACAGGCGATGGAGGCGGTCCAGAAACAACAACAAAAAAAGTTGTTTTTATGTTCACGTTTGTGAATAAATTAACCAGTATAAACAAGATCCAACGTGTTAGCTTTAGAGGTCTTTCTAGGTGTATTTTTGAACTTGGGAGGGTGAACAGAGCATCACACTGTTCCTCAAGATCCCAACGCCCGGCAACGACAACATGGTCCATCACTGACTTCCCACTGAGAAATATCACCAGCATGTAACTACTCCTAAAACAACAATTTTAATTTCCTTTTGACAGAGCCAGGCTAGCATTTTCCCCCTGCTTTAAGTCTTGATGCTAATCCAAGCTAACCCTGCCCTGACTCTGAATTGATATTTATATTCTCATCAAACAAACCAGCTAAGCTTATTTCCCCAAAATGTAGCTTATTGCTTTTAAGCGCTGTGCCAGGCGTCACCTGTTCTCCATCCTCCATCTTTCAAATCTGCAGACATGGACAAGCTCTAGGCTATGGTTTAATGCTATTCTAAGGACGCATATCATTTACAGTCAGAATTGCCAGCTAATTACAAATCGCTTCAATATTTCTCTTGTGTCATAATGAAGTGATATTATTATCATCAAACCTTTTATCGCGGACATTCTTATCCACTAATCCCTGCCTTAAACGGCATAATGGTTAGAAATGACATTTCAGCTTCTCCTTCCACTCGCCGCTTTGATGACAATATCATTATTATTATTATTATTAATTTATGGGTCTTCATTGGCCCATAACGCCAGGACAATGAAATTGAAAGGCCCCTGTCCACAGCGGTGCAATAATGGCTCCCTATCCAATGGGAATTGAATGGAGGATAGCATCCCTGAGAAGCCTATTCTCTGGCCCAACCGGTCTCTTCCCCCCACCGCCACCACCGCCCCCCAGCCCCATTCTTCAAACAACACTGTGACTGACAGCTCCCTTTCACAAGACTCCGACTGGCAAGGAAAGGGTTTAATTCCAAACCATTTTGTAGCATGGCAT